>NC_081406.1:439051271-439360389 GCF_030272615.1 Cryptomeria japonica | reverse complement strand
TTAATGCATGAAACATAAACATAAAGTCATCCACAACACATAACACCAATATTTGTACGTGCAAACCCTGTAAGGGGAAAAACCACAGTGGAAAACCTTACCCACAATCAGATGATACTACTGCAGATAGTAAGTGTACATAAATGGGGTCTGCACATGCAGAAAGACCAATAGCCTAGAGCTCACTGCTCAATCACAAAATGGGAGTCACACTGACTACAGTTGGATGGTTAAATCCAATAAGAATGTACTATACAAAATAGCATCTTCATATGCTGGATTCAGTACTGGTGTAATGCTGACATGCTTCTACAAAAACCTAGCTTCACCTTTAAATGATGTTTTCATGTATACCTCTGCTTAATCATGCATATACCTTCTCACAATTTTTCTTCGCATTCTACATTTGATCTTGCAAATAAGATCTTACATTTGTACCATACCCTAAGACCAATTTTAGTGGGTCGGCTCTACAAGATACTACAATAAAAACATTTTACAAATAATATAATATCCAATTCAATAACCAATTGAACATGTCGGCTTAATGCATTTACAATAATAATAAATCATCTCTATAGTGTGCCATGTTGATCTGAAAAAGATAAGCTTGCCGGTGTAACCCTAGATAACCTTGGACCTATTTGCCAGTAAAAGAAAATATGCAAATATGAATATACCAATGATTAATTCTTCAAAACAAAGTGTCCACATGATGTCTTCGACATTACCAAGTGTCTTCCATATCATTCCAAGTGTCGGTGAACCATATACAAGTAACTGTGCAATAGTTACTTGCTTGCCAGTGAATGTTGCTGGATCTCCAAAGTGCTAGTGTTTTAGTAGGTGTTGACATAAATGACAAAACCATACCAAAATACCAACAATATCTCCCTTTGGCATTGATGGAAACACAAGATGGAAAAACCATCAAAGTGTCAAAATAGAAATGCCAAATACCAAAAACCAACAATCTCCTCTAAACAATTTCTCCCCCTGGGAGCAACATGTGTTTTCTAAAACTTTTTTTTAATACCAATCTCTCCTCAAAAGATAATGTGTTTTTCCATAGATATCTCTCCCCCTTTGACATCAAATGCCAAAGTTACAAAAATCAAGTTCATATACAAAATACTAATCAATTCAATATACCAACTGCTCCCCTTGAGAAGTAGCTTCCTCATCAAAGACCGGAGTAAAAGATTTGTCTTTCAATTCTGTCGGTTGATGACAATCATCAACTGTCTAAGTCTCTACCGGTGGTGGTATGACTCCAAGCTGATCTATGAGATATTCAAAAGTCTCCTTAGGAAAAGGTTTTGTGAAAATATCTGCAAGCTATTCTTTAGTATTCACATAAACTAGTTTTATCTCCTTTTCTTCAACTTTTTCCCTTAGAAAATTTAGTTTGATAGAAACATGTTTTGTTTTAGAATGTAATACCAGATTCTTAGATATATCAATTGCTGCAGTGTTATCACAATATATAGTAATAGGTTCTTTGCATTTTACTTTTATGTCTTTCAACATTTGCTTAAGCCATAGTACCTGTGTACAGTTAGTTGTTGTTGCAACATATTCTGATTCTGTTGTTGATAAAGATGTACAACTCTATTTCTTACTCAACCAAGAAACTAATCTCTTTCCAAGAAAGAATGCTCCTCCAATGGTTCTTTTTCTATCATCCACATCTCCTACCCAATTTGCATCTATGTATGCATATAGATCAAAATTTTCATCTCTAGGATACCATAATCCAAGATTTGCAGTGCCTTGTAAGTACCGGAAAACTCTTTTTACTGCCGATTCATGATTTTCCCTAGGATTACTTTGAAATATAGAAACAATACATACTGCATTCATAATATCAGGCCTAGTTTGTGTCAAATACAGTAAACCTCCTATCATAGATTTGTATCTAGTTGGATTAACAGGTGTAGATTCATCCCTTTGAGATAATTTGTCATTTGTAGCCATAGGTGTGCTTACCGGTTTAGAGTTCTCCATCCCAAATTTCTTTAGTAATTCTTTCAAGTACTTGGATTGACTCAAAAATATACCTTTATCAATCTGTGAAATCTGCAATCCTAAAAAGAATTTTATTTCTCCAATCATAGATATTTCAAATTCTTGCTACATTTTAATAGAAAATTCCTTACATAATCCATCTTCTCCTCCAAGGATTATATCATCAACGAATACTTCTATAATCAAGATGTCATCATTAGTTATTTTGTAATATAAATTGTTGTCTGCATTTCCTTTAGTAAAACCAATCTTTAAAAGATACTTATCCAACCTTGCATACCAAGCTCTTGGGGTTTGTTTCAATCCATACAGAGCTTTTCTTAACCTGCAAACCATATCATTGTCATCTATCAAAGAAAATCCATCAGGTTGTTCAATATATACTTCCTCTTCAAGATCTCCATTCAAAAATGCACATTTAATATCCATTTGATAAACTTTGTAGTCCTTGTGAGCTGCAAAAGCCAAGAATAATCTGACTACCTCAATTCTAGCTACCGGTGCAAAGGTTTTATAGTAATCAACTCCTTCTTTATGAGAATATCCCTTACACACTAGTCTTGCTTTATTTTTGACAACCTTACCATCTTCATTAAGTTTGTTTCTAAATACTCATTTGGTTCCAATTACATTTTTATCTTTAGGCCAGGGAACTAATGTCCAAGTATTATTTTTCTCAATTTGTCCTAATTCTTCTTCCATAGATTTAATCCAAAATTTATCTTCACATGCCTCACTGATAGATGATGGTTCAATTTGAGAAATAAGACATACCTCTTCATTTGCCAATCTTCCTCTTGTCATAACTCCTTTAAATTTGTTTCCAATTATCTGATCTTCAGAATGATTCAATCTTACATACCGGGGTGTCTTAATTTGCTATTGTTCTTCAATTACTGTGGAATCGTTTGATTGTACCGAAGTAACTGGATCTTCATTCTGTACTAGTGGATTTAGTGTAGGTTCATTTGTCACAATTTCTGTTGCTGGTTCAGAGTCTATATACCTTGAAGTTCCTCTAAATTGTTCATCAATCTTTACATTTGTACTCTCAACAATTTTCTGCAATCTCTTACTAAAACATCTATATGCCTTGCTCTTAGATGAATAACCAAGAAATATTCCGTCATCACTTCTAGGATCAAATTTTCCAATATACTCATCTCTTCTAATATAACATTTACTTCCAAAAATTCTGAAATACTTAAGAGTAGGATTATTACCAAACCATAGTTCATGAGGGGTCTTACCGGTTTCACCTTTGATGTGAACTTTGTTGAATGTATAGACAGCAGTGCTAAATGCTTCTCTCCAATACACATATGGTAGATTTGCTTTAGATAACATACTTCTTGCTGCATCCAAGATAGTTTTGTTTTTCCTTTCAACAACTCCATTCTCTTGTGGTGTCCGAGGTGCTAATAATTGTCTTCTGATTCCATTCACTTCACAAACTGTATTAAGGTCCTTAGATGTGAATTCTCCTTCTTGATCCGATCTTAAACATTTGATTTTCCTTACCGGTTTCATTCTCAACCATTGCTTTGAATAGTTTGAACTTTCCAAGTGCTTCTGATTTTTCTTTGAGAAAAGTAACCCAACACATTCTAGAATAATCATCAATAATTAGCATGAAATATCTATCACCTTGTAAGCTTTTAGTTCTTGCTAGACCACATAAATCAGTGTGAATCAAATCAAGAGCATTATTAGATTTGTCTGGAATACTTTTGAAACTAGCTCTAACTTGTTTACCAATTTGACATTCCTTATAAATTATATTCTGAGGTTTCACAATTTTAGGTAGATCTCTAACTACCTTAGAAGTACTGATTTTTACCATGCAACCAAAGTTTATGTGACATAGTCTCTTATGCCATAACCAACTTTCATCTATATGTGCAATCAAGCATGCCTTTTCACTGTTATTCAAATGAAAGATATTACCTCTAGTCTGATTACCAGTCGCAATTTCCAAACCAATTCTATTCATGATTTTGCATTTTCCATTTTTAAATTGTAACTGAAATCCCTTCTCAACTAATTGACCAACACTTAAAAGATTATGCTTTAATCCTTCAACATAGTAGACATTGTCAGTGTTATACTTACCATCAAGAGATATTGAACCCTTACCTTTGATTGAACAGGATATGTCATCTCCAAATCTTACTAAACCTCCATTGTATTCTTGAAAGTTCAAGAATTTACCTTTGTCTCATGTCATATGATGTGAGCATCCTGAGTCAATGATCCATTCATCCTTTAATGCAACTTTAGCTACTAGGGCTTGCTCTACTGGTTGAGCAGTAGGTGCCGATTGATCTTCTGTTATATCAACAAAAACCCATCCATTGTCTATTGGATCCTCATCAGAATCATCAGTCACACCTTCATCAGCAATGTAACAAGATTTGTCTTTGTTCTTCTTAAATCTGTATCTCTAATATTCAGGATTAGGCTTGTATGTTCTTCTAGCTTCTTCTCTTAGTCTAGCATGTCTATAAGGGCATCTCGAAGCCATATGACCAATTTTATTGCAGTTGAAACATTTAAAGGGTGCTTTACCTTCATACTTTCTTCCAACTAGACCTTTTGGCATTTTCCTTGCAAATAGTGCTTCAAGTTCTTCAAGCTCTTCATTCTCCTTCCTAGTTTCTTCAAGTTCTCTTGCATAAAAGGCTTTCCAGTCTGATTTTTCAAATGATGGAGCAAATGATGTTGATGCTTTAAAGGCCAAATCTATCTTTATAGTAGCAACAGGACCAAATTCCTCAATTTCAAAGGTTAAAAGTTTTCCAATCAATGTATCCCTAGTTACTGATGTATTAGGCATTGTTCTCAACTCATTTATAGTAGTAACCTTCATTTTATATGCCGGTGGCAATCCTCTTAATATTTTTGAAACAATTTCATCCTCACTCAAGGTTCCTCCACAACATTTAATACCCAAAACAATTTCATTTACTCTTTCAATAAAAGCAGAAATTCTTTCATCTTCTTCCATTTTTAGATGTTCATACCTAACTCAGAAGCTTTCAAGTTTTGCAATCTTGACTGTGGAATCTCCTTCATTTAGTGTTTCCAAATGATCCCAAATAGCTTTAGTAGTAGACCTATCTAATAATCCCATGATTTGTTGATCTGATAATGCGCTCAAAAGTGCTTCTCTTGCTTCGCATTCATTCTTCTCATCTTTAGCTAAGGTAGTTGGAGCAGTCTGACTAGCTACAACAGTAGTATAACCATTCTTTGTAACTTCCCAGATGTCTTTACCAATGCAATTCAGATGTGTCTCCATCTTGATCTTCCATATCCCATAGTTGGTTCCATCAAGTTTAGGACTGTCCTTCTTGAAATAATTAGTAGACATTGGATCTCCTCAAGTTGTTAAACTTCTACAAAAGAGGACTAGGCTTTGATACCAATTGTTAGGTCCCGGAGACAACTGAGAGGGGAGGGTGAATCAGTTGTCTAATAAATTCAAACCAAAAACCATTTAACCAACTTAATGCTTAATACCGGTAAACCAGTTAAGTACGATGGTAGACAGTGTTAATAGTAAATTGCTATACTGGTAAAGATTAATGCATGAAACATAAACATAAAGTCATCCACAACACATAACACCAATATTTGTACATGGAAACCCTGTAAGGGGAAAAACCACAGTGGGAAACCTTACCCACAATCATATGATACTACTGTAGATAGTAAGTGTACATAAATGGGGTCTACACATGCAGAAAGGCCAACAACCTAGAGCTCACTGCTCAATCACAAAATGGGAGTCAGACTAACTACAGTTGGATGGTTAAATCCAATAAGAATGTACTATACAAAATAGCATCTTCATATGCTGGATTCAGTACCAGTGTAATGTTGATATGCTTCTACAAAAACCTAGCTTCACCTTCAAATGATATGTTCATGTAAGCCTCTTCTTAATCATGCATATACCTTCTCACAATTCTTCTTCGTATTCCATATTCGATCTTGCAAATAAGATCTTACATTTATACCATACCATAAGACCAATTTTAGTAGGTCGGCTCTACAAGATATTACAAAAAAACATTTTACAAATAATATAATATCTGATGCAATAACCGATTGAACATGTCGGCTTAATGCATTTACAACAATAATAAATCATCTCTATAGTGTGCCATGTTGATCTGAAAAAGATAAGCCTGTCGGTGTAACCCTAGATAACCCTGGACCTATTTGCCGATAAAAGAAAATATGCAAATATGAATATACCAATGATTAATTCTTCAAAACAAAGTGTCCACACGATGTCTTTGAAATTACCAAGTGTCTTCCATATCATTCCGAGTGTCGGTGAACATTATATCCTGCCGGTGAACCATATACCAGTAACTGTGCAATAGTTACTTGCTTGTCAGTGAATGTTGTTGGATCTCCAAAGTGCTAGTGTTTCAGTAGGTGTTGACATCAATGACAAAACCATACCAAAATACCAACACCTTCATCACATATAGGATCAAACTTTCCAATGGAACCATCTCTTTTGATATAGCATTTACTACCAAAGATTCTAAAATACTTAGCTGTAGGGGTATGACCAAACCATAACTCATAAGGTGTCTGACCAGTGCCTCCTTTGATATGAATTTTGTGGAATGTGTATACCGTCATGCTCACAGCTTCTCTCTAGTAAATATGAGGCAAATTAGCTTCCATAATCATAGTTCTAGCTGCATCTAGGATAGTTATGTTGTTCCTTTCCACAACTCCATTCTGTTGAGGTGTCTGGGGTGCAGAAAATTGTCTCCTTATCCCATTCTTTTCACAATAACTATTAAATTCACCGGATGTGAACTCTCTACCTTGATCTAACCTTAAGCATTTAATATTCAATCCTATCTTTGTCTGAGCTTTAGCTTTAAATATTTTAAACTTTTCAAATGCTTCAAATTTCTCCATTAGAAAAGTAATCCACAACATTCTAGAATAGTCATCAATGATTAGCATAAAATATCTATCACCATGAAAAATTTTGAATCTAGAAGGACCACACAATTCAATATGAATAAGATCAAGAACATTATTAGATTTGTCTTGTATATTTTTAAGAGAAGTTCTGATTTTCTTTCCCATTTTATATTCCTTACATACCGGATTATAGGGCTTCACAATCTTAGGTATATCTCTAACTGCCTTAGTAGAACTGATCTTTACAATGCAATCAAAAATCAAATGACACAACCTCTTATGCCATAGCCAACTCTCATCAATTTGTGAAATCAAACATGTCTTCTCACCGGAGTTCAAATGAAAGATGTTACCTTTAGTCTAAGTACCGGTTGCAATCTCTAATCCAGATCTGTTTATAATCTTGCATTTTCCATCCTTGAACTGTAACTAAAATCCCTTATCCATGAACTGTCCTACACTCAAAGGATTATGGCTTAAACTATCAACATAATAAACATTATCATTATCATGCTTACCATCCAATGATATAATTTATTTTCCCTTGATCATGCATACTTTGTCATCTCCAAATCTAACCAGACTGCCATCAAATTATTGCAAATATAGAAACTTCCCTTTATCTCCAATCATATGAAGTGAACATCCATTGTCTATCACTTATGCATCCTTATCTTCAACTTTAGCAGCAAGGGCCTTTTCTTTAGGTACCGGATCATCTTCCTTGATAGCCAAGAATACCCATTCTTTTCCATTGCCAGATCCACTAGCTAAATCTTGTGTCAGTTCATCATTAGAATCAGTCACACCTTCCTCATCTGCATAGTAGCATGATTTGTATTTGTTCCTCCTCTACTGATGCTTGTTCTGATAATCATGGTTAGGCCTAAAATATCTTCTAGCTCTTTCCTCAAATCTTGAATTCCTTTCAGGACATCTAGATGTAAAATGACCTATCTTATTACATGCAAAACATTTAAAAGGTGAATTTCCTTCATACTTACTTCTTGTTGGATCTTTAGATACTCTTCTAGAAAATAAGGCTTCAAGTTGCTCAAATTCTTCATCTTCTTTCTTCATTTCCTCTAGTTACTTAGCATATAAGGATTTCCAATCACTCTTATTGGTAGATGATCTAGATGCATGAAAAGCAGGTTCAGATTTTGCAACTCCAGAAGGATCAAATTCCTCAATCTCAAAAGTAGATAACTTCCCAACCAAGGTATCCCTATTAATAGAGGTGTTTTCCATTGTTCTCAACTCATTAATTATAGTAATCTTCATCTTTTAAGCTAGTGGCAAATCTCTCAATACTTTAGAAACTATTTCATCTCCACTCAGAGATCCACCACAACACTGAATTCCCAAAACAATTTCATTAACTCTCTCCATAAAAATAGTAATCCTTTCATCTTCTTCCATTTTTAGGTTCTCATATCTCACTCGGTAACCATCAAGTTTAGTAATTTTAATAGTAGGGTCACCTTCATTCAAAGTCTCCAATTTATCCCATATAGCCTTTGTGGTTGATTTGTCGGTTAGTCCCATAACTTGTTGATTAGAAAGTGAACACAAGAGGGCTTCTCTAACTCTAAAATCATTTTCAATGTCCTTATCGAAGCCTCTCGAAGGAGGATTTCCAAATGCCAGATTATGAGGTGTATATCCTTTCTCAGTGATCTCCCAATCTTCTTACCAAGACATCTCAGATGAGTCTCCATCCAAATCTTCCATACTCTTTAATTTGTTCCATCAAGCCTAAGAATTTCTCTTCAGAAAATAGTTGTAGATGAACTTGATGAACTTGAACTATTAGATTCCATAGGATCTTCCTCAAGCAGTTAAGCTTCTACAGACATGACCAATCTATGATACCAATTGTTAGACAACTCAGATAACTAATGGACAATTGAGAGGGGGGGGCTGAATTTGTTGTCAACAGATTATAGAACTTTAAGCATTAAAACCTTATTATCAGAATATAAGATATAACAGTTAAGCACAAATATAAACCACATAACATTTACCAACCATCCACAAAAGATAACACCAAGATTTGTATGTGGAAAACCAAGTAAAGGGAAAAACCATGGTGGGAATCCTACCCATAGTCAGATAATACTTTTGCAGTAAGTATGTGATTATAAAAATAGGGCCATGCACATGGAGGAAGGACAACAACCTAGAGCGCACTGCTCATCACAAAAGAGTCTCGTTGACTACAAAATAAATCCAGACTAGAATCCGGAAAGAAGAGTGAACTACATGAATATAATATCCTATGCCTGAGTACAGTTCCGGTTAATCTTAGTGTCAGAGGCCTTAAACCTCTTCCACCAACCCAATTCGATCACCTATGATTGACCAAAACCTCTGCATATGATTACAACCTTATTGACACACAGATAATCCTATATCCCAAAAACCCATGATCTACAAAGAGATCTTACATCATATTTATACCAACCCGGGACCTAAACAATTAGGTTGGCCACCTAAAAGATAATACAATAAATTCATAACATAAACCCACAATCCAATGATCAACTAGGTTGGCCTAAAACCAAAACAACATAATCCAATCAATAGATCCATCTGGAAATGCATCGGGATCATCCACCAACACATTACATAAACTGATCCATAACCTAGAAAAATAAGATAGCATTAGGTCTGGTCCTAAATGCAATACCACCAATCAATAGGAACATGAACAAGATAATGAACAACATCCCGAAATCCATCTAAAAACTGCACCAGCACCACTTATCAAGTGCATCAAAAGATCTTCAACAAAGCTCTATCGGTAAAACCCTTATCGGTGACCAAAAGGCTTACTAGAACAAATGATAGCTCCCTAGTCATCAAATCCTAAAACAAATAATCATGATACACATCTAAATAGCATGAATAACATATCCAAACTAGTTCCATAAACTAAAGCATACCGGATCAATATCATAATCCAACCGCTCTACTGGAACCTACTAGAAACAGAAACAGTTGGTGTTGCCATCAATGACAAAACATCAATGCAACACATAATCAATTCCTCCAATTTCCAATAGTTTGAGCACCTTTGAGTCAAAGATGAGATGGAGGTGGAAAGTAACACTTGCATCAAGCTCATTTATATGGGGGGGTCACATGTAGACCTAGGTAGGTGGGATGAATTTAAAATTGAGGAAAATGCTAATGATGATTAGGCTTTGGTTAATTAGGCTTAACGAAGGGGATTAGATGGAGGATTTGTAGGAATAATGATATTACTTAATTAATTGTAAATTAATTAACTTATTGGGATTAGAAGAAATGTTGAGGAAAATGGTTAAGGTTGGGAAATAAACTAATTTTATAAGAATGATGATTTAATATAATTAATAGATAAATTAATTATATGGCTGGGAAGGAAAAAGTTAATTAAACATAATTTAATAAAATTCAAGAAGAATGAGGACTAACATAATTAATACAATTAATAATGTGGGAAGGGATAAATTAATTAAATATTAATTTAATTAATTTTAGGTGTCTACATTTTGTCTCTCTTTTACATGGTGGCAATAAATTGGCAATGGGTAAAAGAACAAGATGCTCTAGAAAGGAAAATGGAGTGTCACAGAAAGGATGTGAATAAGGGATCCCCCTCGAGAAATTGGGCAAAAAATTTGAATTTTACTGGCAAATTCTTGAAGGGAATGAAAATAAAGGAAAAAGAAAAGGAAGAGGAAAATAGAGAGGAGGGTGAAGGAACATGACAAAGAGCAAGAAAATGGAGAAAAGAACGGGGGTTAGAAGGGTGGAGGAAGGACCATGTTGATCATCCCACACCACCTACAACAAGGAGAGAACATCTGATGATACCAGTGGCCACTTGAACACAAAGCCCCCATGAATACCTCATCCTACCTACATGATTTAGTAGGATATGTGCAATTAATGTGTATTTAGTGCTATGTAATAGGGTAGGAAACTATATTAGGTGTAGACATTGATTGCTAGTTTAACATCTCAACCCCTCCAATAACATCTCCACCTAGAGAGTCTCACCTATGCAGACAAGCATTGTCTATGAGAGTGGGAAGGCACATGCATAGACATCAGTCCAATGATTAACGTCTATGCTAGGGCAGAAAAAGAAGACTGATGGAAAAGAAGTGTTTATTCTTGTGGAGTCATGCATGCATTATGGGTTTGATGTCTCCATTAGGTTGAATGACATCTCTACCTAGGAAAGATAAACTAGAAAGGAGGGAGAAAGCATAGGTGAAAATGGCAAGCGAGGGGATGCCTCAATGGGAATGGGAGGGAAAATGGATAGAAAAGGGGTGACTGGCGTGTCTATTCAACCAAGTCGCATAGTGACACATGCACCTTCCATTTACCGATAAGCGAGGCATCCATCACTCTCAAGGATGTCTAGAGGATCTTGCAAGTGATGATTAGGGGGTTGATTCTATGACACTAGCTAGAGATTGAAGAGTATTATCTGCAACTCACTTGTTGAATAGATGATTTACCTATGGATCACACTTGGATGTAATTAGAGCCATCCATAGAGAGGAGGTGATAGAAACAAGGTTCATCTTACATTTAGCAGGTCTCATCAATGGGCACTTGATGCCCGATCTCAATGGCCATAATTTTTCAATTGGATGGTCTAGATGTTTATACGAGATGGTGACCATGGGGACACAGTATGCTTGGGGCTATGTAATGCTTGACTAGTTGTACCACAATATCCACATGTGTGTAAATTGAAGGTACAAGAGTTTAGGCACAATTGTTACATTGTTACATATATGTGCCTTTGAGGATATTATTGTATGCCATTTGATAGGGGTCAGAGAGTGATAGCCTAAACACCCCTACATTTATAGGTATGGAAACCTCCTTCACTATAAATGGATGGGAGTGATGGGGTTATGGAGATGATGCATCGATGAGATGCAAGAATTCACCTAGAGACCTTAAAAGACTTGCGAGGCTTGGGAAGAGGACTATCTCGCATTTGTACAGACCCAGTGCTAGTAGATGGGTTAGAAAGTCCATATCATTGATAAGTATCTACCACACAAGGTGATGTCATAGTTTGGTGTCTAGCAGGACATCATGGGAGAGGAGAGGACTCATCTGCAAATCACCCATGAATCCAACACTTAGGGAAATGCCATAGAGACAAAACATTACCAGAGCAGTTTCAATGTGATGACATTGATGCCATGGGATCCTCCATCAAACATAATGGATGTTGGCATGAAAATGCCATACAGTGCATAGTGGGATGCCCACAAGCCAGTTAGATTGAGCATACTAGGTGTCTTGGAGCTAGATGGGATTACACCAATAATGGATCAAGTAGTGGGAGGTGAGGGGGGGAGGGGATGGAGATGTCCCTATATGTCGTGCCCAAACTTTTAGGAAAAAAATGGAACAACAAATTTTTTTTTGACAACATAAACTCATAAAATAATCTACATTTAAAATGAAATCAATTAAGTTTTGTCTTAACTAAGATGTAAATAGAATTGTTTACTAAAGTTGGAATAATTAACTCAATCAATAACGCGAAAATAATTAATGAAGACTAATTATTCCCTAAGAGGGTCATCGCAATTTAATAATTAATCTAATCAACCTAATTAATTTTCCACTTATTAAAGTCGAAAGATATTTAAATATCTCGATTGTATTAAAATTATTCCAGGCTAATAAGAATAATGATAAAGTTATCTTAAATTAAAATTAATTAATTGGGCGCATGCAATTTCACTTTCTTTAAATATAACCAATAAGGTTAACAATTCAATAATGATATTTGCCAAATAAACATATTTTATAATAAGGTCAATTTTAAATTCCCAAAACCTTCAAATTTCGACTATTAATTAATTTGGCCAATATTCACCTCATATGCTAGAATTCGCATAAAATATTTAATAATTTTTATTAATAAAATTCCCCAAATTAAATTTAACTTAACATCCACATTTAATTTAATTATAAAAAATATCTATAAAATATCCTCATTAATAATCCTTTATTAATAAAATTATGTCAATAATTGTGATAATAAATCTATATAAAATTAATCCCCCAATTTAATTATGCCTTGATAGAAGTCTATATTAAAATTAATTTTCTCCCTGGTCCAAAATTAGGAGTTTAAAATTAATTTCACATTTAGCAATATTAAATGGAGGGGGAGGATTCTTTTTCAAATTTTAAAAAGAATTTCCCTCCTCTTCTTATTTTAATTAATATTTTAATTGCGAACCCTAATTAGGGTTGAGTCACCCCTTTTTACTCTATTTTAAAAACAATGTTATTAATTCATTTCTTTTCTAATTGCTAACCCTAACCCAAATATGGGCTATGGTTGCATAACTAATTTACTTCTATTACTTAAATGCTAACCCTAACCCGAAATTGGGTTAGGCTTGCATATTTTCATCAACCTTAATTCTTTCTTTCCTTTTTTTTCTAGGGTTTTTTTTGTGAGTGTGTTTTGTGTGTGTAGGGATTTGATGGAGGCGGCGGCGGCCAATACCATGGTGGCGACCAAAGGAAAAAGGGTAAAGAGAGAGACCGAATTCACAAGGTGGGATTGTTGGTATTTTGGTATGGTTTGTCATTGATGTCAACACCTACTAACACTTATCAACTCTGGCACTTTTGAGAATCAAAAACATTCACTGGCAAGCAAATGACTCATGCACAGTCACTAGTATCTGGTACACCGGCAGGATATAATGAACACCGACACTTGGAATGGCATGGAGAACACTTGGCTATGTCGAAGACATCATTTGGACACTTTGTCTTAGAGATCTTATTATTGGAATATTCATATTTTCATATTTGTTGTTACTAGTAAAGAGGTCCAGGTTATACACCGGAAGGTTTATCTTTTCTAGGTCAACATGGCATGCTATGGAGATGATTTATTATTGTTGTAAATGCATTAAGCTGACATGTTGAATTGGTTATTGCATCAAGCATTAATTTATTTGTAAACTGATTTTATTGTAATATCCTTTAGAGCTGACCTACTAAAATTGGTCCTAGGTTATGATATAAATGTAAGATCTTATTTGTAAGATCGGATGTGGAATGCAAAGAAGAATTGTGAGAAGGTATATGCGAGAATAAGCAGAGCTATACACGCAGACATCATTTGAAGGTGAAGCAAGTTTTTTTGTGAAAGCATATCAGAACTACACCGGTACTGAATCCATCATATGAAGATGCTAAATTGAGCAGTACATTCTTATTGGATTTAACCATCTGATTGTAGTCAGTGTGACTCCTATTTTGTGTTTGAGCAGTGAGCTCTAGGCGCCTGGCTTTTCTGCATGTGTGGACCCCATTTGTATACACTTACTATCTGTAGTAGTATCATCTAATTGTGGGTAAGGTTTCCCACCATGGTTTTTCCCCTTACAGGGTTTCCACGTACAAATATTGGTGTTAAGTGTTGTGGATGACCTTGTCTTTTTGTTTCATGCATTAATCTTTATCGATATTGCAATTATCTGTTAAAACTGTCCACTGGTATAAAGATTGGTTTATCCGTATTAAGCAATAAGTTGGTTAAGTTGTTTTGGTTTGAATTTACTTGACAATTGATTCACCCCCCCCCCCCTCTCAGTTATCTCTGGGACCTAACAATAGGTATCAAAGCCTAATCCTCTTTTGCAAAAGTTTAACAGCTTAAGGAGATCCAATGTCTACTAACTATTTTAGGAAGGACAATCCTAAACTTGATGGAACCAACTATGGCATATGGAAGATCAGAATGGAGACACATTTAAATTGCATTGGAAAAGACATCTGGGAAGTTACAAAGAATGGCTATATTTCTCCTACTCCCGGTCAGCCTAATCCACCTACCTTGGGAAAAGATGAAGAAAATGATTGCAAAGCAAGAGAAGCACTTTTGAGCGCATTAATAGATCAACAAATCATGGGATTATCAGATAGGTCCACTACTAAAGCTATTTGAGATCATTTGGAAACACTGAATGAAGGAAATTCCACAATCAAAATTGCAAATCTTGAAAGCTTCTAGGTCAGGTATGAAAATCTGAAAATGGAAGAAGATGAAAGGATTTCTGCTTTTATGGAAAGAGTTAATGAAATTGTTTTGGGTATTAAATGTTGTGGAGGAACCTTAAGTGAAGATGAAGTTGTTTCAAAAGTTTTAAGAGGATTTCCACCAGCATATAAAATAAAAGTCACTTCTATAAATGAGTTAAGAACAATGCCTAATACATCAGTAACTAGAGATACATTGATTGGAAAACTTTCAGCCTTTGAAATTGAGGAATTTGGTATGGTTTCTACTATAAAGATAGATTTAGCCTTTAAAGCATCAACATCATCTACATCATCATTTGACAAATCTGATTGGAAAGCCTTTTATGCAAGAAAACTCGAAGAAAGCGGGAAAGAAAATGAAGAACTTGAAGAACTTGAAGCACTATTTGCAAGGAAAATGCCTAAAGGTCCAGTTGGAAGTAAGTATGAAGGTAAAGCACCCTTTAAATATTTTAACTATAATAAGATTGGTCACATGGCTTCAAGATGCCCTGATAGACATGCTAGACTAAGAGAAGAAGCTAGAAGAACATACAAGCCTAACCCTGAATATGAGAGATACAAATTTAAGAAGAATAAAGACAAATCTTGTTATCTTGCTGATGAAGGAGTGACTTATGATTCTGATGAGGATCCAATAGACAATGGATGGGTTTTTGTTGCTATAACAGAAGACCAACCGACACCTACAATTCAACCGGTAGAGTAGGCCTTGGCAACTAAAGTTGAAGTAAAGGATGAATGGATCATTGATTCGGGATGCTCACATCATATGACAGGAGATAAAAGTAAATTCTTGAACTTTCAAGAATATAATGGAGGCCTAGTGAGATTTGGAGATGATAAATCTTGTCTGATCAAAGGTAAAGGTACAATATCTCTTGATGGAAAGCATAATACTAACAATGTTTACTATGTTGAAGGTTTAAAGCATAATCTTTTGAGTGTTGGTCAATTAGTTGAGAAAGGGTGTCAGTTACAATTCAAAAATGGAAAATGCAAAATCATGAATAGAACTGGTTTAGAAATTGCAACCAGTAATCAAACTAGAGGTGATATCTTTCATTTGAATAACAGTGAAAAGACATGCTTGATTGCACATATTCATGAAAGTTGGCTATGGCATAAGAGACTTTGTCATGTAAACTTTGATTGCATGGTAAGAATCAGTACTACTAAGGTAGTTAGAGATTTACCTAAAATTATCAAACCTCATAATACAGTATGTAAGGAATGTCAATTTGGAAAACAAGTTAGAGCCACCTACAAAAGTATTCCTGAAAAATCCAATAATGCTCTTGACTTAATTCACACTGATTTATGTGGTCCAGCTAGAACTAAAAGTTTACAAGGTGATAGATATTTCATGCTAATCATTGATGACTATTCTAGAATGTGTTGGGTTACTTTTCTCAAAGAAAAATCAGAAGCACTTGGGAAGTTCAAACTATTCAAAGCAATGGTAGAAAATGAAACTGGTAAGAAAATCAAATGTCTAAGATTAGATCAAGGAGGAGAATTTACATCTAAGGAATTTAATGCATTCTGTGAAGTGAATGGAATCATAAGACAACTATCAGCACCTCAGACACCACAACAAAACAGAGTTGTTGAAAGAAAAAAATAGAACTGTCTTGGATGCAGCTAGAAGTATGTTATCAGAAGCAAACCTACCACATGTATTTTGGAGAGAGGTAGTAAGTACAACCATCTATACATTCAACAAAGTTCACATCAAAGGTGAAACCGGTAAGACTCCTCATGAGCTATGGTTTGGTATTACTCCTACTCTTAAATATTTCAAAATATTTGGAAGTAAATGCTATATTAGAAGAGATGAGTATGTTGGGAAATTTGATCCTTGAAGTGATGAAGGAATATTTCCTTGTTATTCATCTAAGAGTAAAGCATATAGATGTTTTAACAAAAGATTGCAGAAAATTGTTGAGAGTAGAAATGTGAAGATTGATGAACAATTCAGAGGAACTTCAAGGTATATAGACTCTGAACCGGCAACAAAAATTCTAACAAATGAACCTAAACTAAATCCACCAGTACAGAATGAAGATCTAGTTACACTGGTATCATCTAAAAATTCCACAGTAACTGAGGAACAACAACAAACAAAGACACCCCGGTATGTAAGATTGAATCATTCTGAAGATTAGATAATTGGAAATAAGTATAAAGGAGTTATGACAAGAGGAAGATTGGAAAATGAAGAGGTATGTCTTATTTCTCAAATTGAACCATCATCAATTAATGAGGCATGTGAAGATAAACATTGGACTAAAGCTATGGAAGAAGAATTAGAACAATTTGAGAAGAATAACACTTGGATATTAGTTCCCTAGCCTAAAGATAAAAATGTAAATGGAACCAAATGGGTATTCAGAAACAAACTTAATGAAGATGGTAAGGTAATTAGAAATAAAGCAAGACTAGTGTGTAAGGGATATTCTTAGAAATAAGGAATTGATTATAATGAGACCTTTGCACCGGTAGCCAGAATCAAGGCAGTCAAATTATTTTTGGCTTTTGCAGCACATAAGAACTACAAAGTATATCAAATGGATATTAAATATGCATTTCTGAATGGAGATCTTGAAGAAGTTTACATTGAACAACCTGATGGATTTTCTTTGACAAACAACAAAGATATGGTTTACAGGTTAAGGAAAACTTTGTATGGATTGGAGCAAGTTCCAAGAGCTTGGTATGCAAGATTGGATAAGTATCTTTTGAAGATTGGTTTTTCTAAAGGTAATGCTGACAACAAATTATATTATAAAGTCACTAATGATGACATCTTGGTTATAGAAGTTTTTTTTGATGATATAATATCTAGAGGAGAAGATGGATTATGTAAAGAATTTTCTATTCAAATGCAGTAAGAATTTGAAATGTCTATGATTGGAGAAATAAAATTATTTTTTAGGATTGCAGATCTCACAGACTGACAAAGGTATATTCTTGAGTCAATCCAAGTACTTAAAGGAGTTACTAAAGAAATTTGGGATGGAGAACTCTAAACCAATAAGTACACCTATGACTACAAGTGACAAACTATCACTAAGGGATGAATCTACACATGTTAATCCAACTAGGTACAAATCTATCATAGGAGGTTTACTGTAATTGACACAAACCAGACCTGATATCATGAATGCAGTATGTATTGTTTCAAAATTTTAGAGTAATATTAGAGAAAATCATGAATCAACAGTAAAAAGGATTTTCTGGTACTTACAAGGCACTACGAATCTTGGATTATGGTATCTTAGAGATGATAACTTTGAATTATGTGCATACACAGATACAAATTAGGCAGGAGATGTGGATGATAGAAAAAGCACCACCAGTGGAGCATTTTTTCTTAGAAACAGACTAGTTTCTTGGTTGAGTAAGAAACAAAGTTGTACATCCTTATCAACAACAGAATCAGAATATGTTGTAGCAGCAACTAACTGTACACAAGTACTATGGCTTAAGCAAATGTTGAAAGACATAAAGGTAAAATGCAAGGAACCTATAACTATCTATTGTGACAACACTGCAACAATTTATATATCTAAGAATCTGGTACTACATTCTAAAACCAAACATGTTTCTATCAAACTGAATTTTCTAAGGGAAAATGTTGAAGGAAAAGAAATAAAACTGGTTTATGTGAATACTAAAGAGCATATTGCAGATATTTTCTCTAAACCTCTGCCTAAGTTTTGAATATCTTAGAGATCGTCTTGGGGTCATACCCCCACCAGTAGATACTTAGAGAGTTGATGTTTGTTATCAACCGACAAAATTAATAGAGAAATATTTTACTCTGGCTTTGATGAGGAAGCTACTTCTTAGGGGGAGTAGTTGGTATACTAAATTGGTTGGTATTTTGTATATGAACTTGGTTTTATAGTAACTTTGGCATTTGATGTCAAAGGGGAAGAGATTGGTATGGAAAAACACAAGGAAACACATATCACTCTCAAGGGGAGAGATTGTTATTTTGGGAGAGATTACTTATATTTTGGCAATTGTTGATATTTTGGTATTTGGCATTTCTATTTTGGCACTTTGATGGTTTTTCCATCTTGTGTTGCCATCAATGCCAAAGGGGGATATTGTTGGTATTTTGGTATGGTTTTTTCATTGATGTCAACACCTACTAACACTTATCAACTCTGGCACTTTGGAGATCAGCAACATTCACCGGCAAGCAAATGACTCATGCACAGTCACCGGTATCTGGTACACTGGCAGGATATAATGATCACCATCACTTGGAATGGCATGGAGAACACTTGGCTATGTCGAAGACATCATTTGGAAACTTTGTCTTGGAGATTTGATTATTGGTATATTTGTATTTGCATATTTGTTGTTACTGGCAAATAGGTCCAGGTTATACACCGACAGGTTTATCTTTTCTAGATCAGCATGGCATGCTATGGAGATGATTTATTATTGTTGTAAATGCATTAAGCCAACATGTTGAATCGGTTATTGCATCGGGCATTAATTTATTTGTAAATTGATTTTATTATAATATCCTTTAGAGCCGACCTACTACAATTGGTCCTAGGTTATGATATAGATGTAAGATCTTATTTGTAAGACCGCATGTGGAATGCGAAGAAGAATTGTGAGAAGGTATATGCAAGAATAAGTAGAGCTATACATGCAAACATCATTTGAAGGTGAAGCAAGGTTTTTTGTGAAAGCATATCAGAACTACACCGGTACTGAATCTAGCATATGAAGATGCTATTTTGAGTAGTACACTCTTATTGGATTTAACCATCCAATTGTAGTTAGTGTGACTCCTATTTTGTGTTTGAGCAGTGAGCTCTAGGCACTTGGCCTTTCTGCATGTGTAGAACCCATTTGTATACACTTACTATCTACAATAGTATCATCTGATTGTGGTTAAGGTTTCCCACTGTGGTTTTTCCCCTTATAGGGTTTCCACGTACAAATATTGGTGTTAAGTGTTGTGGATGGCCTTGTCTTTTTATTTCATGCATTAATCTTTACTGGTATTGCAATTATCTGTTAAAATTGTCCACCGGTATAAAAGACTTATTTACCGGTATTAAGCAATAAGTTGGTTAAGTTGTTTTGGTTTGAATTTACTTGACAACTGATTCACCCCCCCTCTCAGTTTTCTCCGGGACCTAACAAGAAGGCTCCCCAAGCACCATTGTGGATACCCACAGTGGCGGCCATGAGGCATCCACTATGGTTACCCACAGTGGCGGCTCGTGCCGACCATTGTGTGTAACCATAGTGGCAGCCCATGTCGACCACTGTGTTTACCCACAATGGCGGCACTCATTCACTGTGTTTAAACACAGTGGCTCGATCATGTCGTCCATTGTGTATAAACACAGTGGCTTGGCCCCTTTTGTCGTCCACTATGTATAAAAATAGTGGCTCGGTCCCCACCATATCACGGTATACCCCTCCTTTAATAATTTTTTTTTGTTTATGATATATATATATATATATATATAGAGAGAGAGAGAGAGAGAGATATTATAATACATGCATGATTTTTTTTGAAAAACAACTAGAATACAAAGTAAGATTCTTTTTTTTTTTTTTGAGTTTTCAGTTTGCCCATATTCTATCAAATGCATATGTTTTGATTTTTTTTAATGCAGAAAGCAATTTTATATATATATATATATATATATATATATATATATATATATTGGAGTATATATATATTTACATATATGACTTTCTAAGGTAAAAAAATATGGACTACAATAGTTTTAGCAAAGTGCTTTCTATTAATAGAAATAGGAGTAAATCTTTTAATTTGTTTTCACTTAGGGCATAATCTATTTCTATTTTCAGATTTATAACCTAAGCAAAATGACTAACAAAAAGCAAAAATAGAACAGAAACACAATAGTTATCTTTTTCTTTCATTTCTTATCTACCTGTATTTCTAGATTTCTCTACTAAGTCTGAATCTGTATATTTTTCTTTTATCACATAACAATGAACTTTCTAAAACTAACAGATTTAAATAACTGCATTTCTTTTCATTTTCAACTTCTAATAGTTAACTATAGGAAAATATTATTTTATCTACTCTTATTTTCTGCATTTTTTTTGAGTAAATGACAGAAGTAAATAAAATTTACAGCAGTATAAAAATAGTCTATAAAACACTTTAAAAACATTATCAATATGCACAATGCAAAACTGTTATTCTTCTAAAGTCTATTTAACCATATTTGTATTTGGAATAAATAAATAACTAGGACTAAATAATTATTTTTATTTTACTAATATTTCTTCTTTTCTACTTCATAATATTTCCATTATACTTTCTGCATTTTTTTTTTGAATAAATGAAAAAGATAAATAAATGGCAGCAGCCTAATATAGTCCAGAAAACACTTAGAAATATTTTTAAAATGCAGAACTACTATTCCTCTAATATCCATTTAACCATATTTTGCAATATCAACTTTTAAAAAAAAAATTATTTCTTATAAGAATATTTTGAATACAATTTGTCAACTTTTACAAATGGGTGAAATACCCAACTAGTCTCTCATTCCTAATAAATGAGGACTTAATAAATAAATCCATTTCTCTCCTTTTTTTTGCAACTCAAATAAATAATATTGCAGCAACTCCTAGCTTTCCTTCAATTCCTTCCCAAAGCAACCTGCAATACAAAATAACCTGCAAGGTTGTGACCATGGAGGGCTCACCTTCCAACCTAGGCTTACTATAAACCACTCTCGAGCTTCAAGAACCAATACCTAGACGGGTTACACTCAAGAAAACACAAACAAGAAAGGAAAAACTCAAAACAAACACATTCCCATCCCAAGGCTGAACTTCATCACATAATGTGACTTTTACATGGGTGGAAGTGGACCAAGTACCTTGACGAGAACTGCAAGATAGTAGATCACAAGCCATCTCATGGCAACCAAGAACACAACACAAGTCCATCTTGACCCAACATCCTTATGACCCCCAAGGAATACATGCCATAATTTCTCCCCTTATGATCCCCAAATGCATAAACAAAACTATGCAGCAAGGGTCACATAAACAAACCCTTGAGATCACTCTCTTAAAGAGAGCATCTCACTCTAAGGCTATCAAACACCTTCCACCCCCAACACCATATTTCCCTCCCAAGGGTAAGATGGCCTTGGATACTCTCAAAACACAAGAAATGCATACTAAAAATAAGAGAAAAATCACATAAATATCTTCACAAATAAAAATACAAGGGAAGCAAACATCTACATTCAAGCAATCTTTCAAAACAGATTTTCAACATACAAAGTAAGAAAATGAACCAACCTTGAATCTACCAAGGGTTTTTTAGGGATAGCTTGGAGAAGAGCAGCTCAATTCCACACTTCTTTTTCCTCCACACTTAGCCAAGAATTCTATTCTACACTTGTTTCAAAAACTGCAAGATCTCATCTCTAAAGATGGAGAGTCGGTGATTAACTTCCTAAGTCTCAATCTCTTGCCTAAGAAGGCTTCTCTCCCTCTTTCCAACCTCTTGGATAGAGTGAGAGGCTCCCATTGGTTGGTCTAACCTAGGTCTTATACACTCCCTAACAAAGGCACCTCAAGAAGAGGAATGGAATGGGGAAGATGAATGACACATACCAAGAAGATTATCTCTAGGAGTTGGTTTAACCCTTTGAAAGTCCACCTAAAGTTTACCTATGAGTCAACTCTGAGTTGACCCTCCTAATGGCTCACTATCCTAGATTACCTGGGACCTTCAAGGATATTTTAGAAATATATATCATTGGTAAAAAATAAATTTCACAAAAGGTGACATGAGAATGCCAACTCAACATACAACATATGTGTCAAGTGACACTACGAAAGGAATTCCACACACATGGAAATTGTCTCATGTATGTTTTAAATAGATTAATAAATACAATTTACACACATGCAAACATTTATGTTTATGAAAAAATACGATACATACGGGGTGTTGTCTCTCCAAATAGACAACCCCTGGTTTTACGAACGTACATAGGTCTAGGCTTGATTCTCCATAATGTTTCCATGGTCACATGGATACTCTTCCTGTGCATCTCAATCACACTTTAGTAATTCCCAAATAGCCTCATATAATATTAAACACATAAATAAGAATATGAATCAATCACTCTACATAAAATTGACATCATACATATAAATTTACCATATATCAAGGCAAATCTACATAAGCAATTATCATAATCCTCATAAATTTAATCCATTCATAAGATATGCATCATATTTCTAGCATCATAATAATATCTTGCAAACCAAATAATGACATACACCATCTCAATGTTATCCTATTCTAGAATCATATAAAATTCTATATCCATAATGCATAGAAATGAAGCATTAATATATCAATGTTATCCAATCCTGGGATCATATAAAGTTCTATATCCATAATGCATAAAAATAAAGCATCCATAATAGTTCCAACATGAAAATCACTGAAATGCTAGGATGGGTCAGGGTAGGGCCTCACACTATAGTTGAGGCAAGAGAAGGAGGATATGAGAGGGTACCTAAGGAATGACAAGTATCAAGGTAGCAAACACAAGGGAGGAGGGGATAGGCTCCTCATGTACATATCTAGGCTCCATAGGTATAGGCACAACCAAGTCCATAGGTATAGGTGCCAGCAATACTATAGCCACTAGCATAGCTAGGGATTACACAAGTGATGTTTGATTAGGTTTTGGTTGAGAGAAACCTTTAGAGAGATTTGGAAACAAGCTTGGATGACAAGGTTAAAATAGAGAAATCTAGGCTAGATGCAAGGCATGTTGAAACCAAAGGGAGAACTTTAGGTTGATGGCTTATAGGTCGAGTGAGATAGCCTACAAGTAGATCTAAATGCAACTATAGGAGAAAGGGACACCTGTATGATAAAGGTAGAGGCTATAGAGGAGGTCCTATAGGTAGCTAGGGCCAATGAGATGGTGGAAAAGATGGAGGATATGGATACAAAGCTAGATGGTCTAAGGGAATAGCTAGCGTGACTCAAAAAAATGTTGTGTGAATAAGGGGAGAGTGAGATACTGCTAGACAAATGTTAGCCTCTCATAGATTGGCATGTGTATTTAGCGACACCATGGCAATATGGACGCATGTAGAGTGGGTGGCCAGAGAGGCCCAATATTATTTCTCATTATATGAGTAGATGGTTTCTACATATCAGAGTGCCATCCTTTGTCAAGAGCACATGATCTAGGGGCACCAAGTCGGGAACCTCAAGAGGATCAGTCTCAATATGAGCTCCATGACCCTCAACACCAAGTCCATCATCAGGATGGGTAGATCCTACAACCATGAAGATAGAGCACTAGATGGGGTTTAGTAGATGGACATGACCATTTTTTTATGATCCTACAGGGATGGTATTTATTATACCATGATTTGACACATCATTTTTCTTTTTGATATAAGAGTTGATTATGATTTTGGTGGTGATTTATTTTTGTTGTATATTATCATGCGTGTGAAGTACGGTACCTACAGCTGCAACACAAACACTCAATAGATCATTACAAGTATGGTTAGTAAATTTAAATCAAATGAAAGATAAACCATGATAAAGTGACCTATCGCCTCCTAAGAGATGTAAGTATGGATTTGTTCTCAGATCTAGATAAGCAATCCTAGTGACTTGACTACACCTAGATGAATGATTTAAAATGATGATGATATGCAAGCTAGATGAGATTGATTATGCTAGATTGATCCAAGAGTCTAATTAAGCTAATGATATGCATGATTAAGCTATGATGATGATGCAATTAAGCTATAAAAGAGATAGATTAAGCTACATGATTCAACAATTGTACTAGAAAATGATCAAATTAAGCTAGATCTAAGATGCAATTGCCTATAATAACAATGCTCAAATGATATGCTAAAATGGATATTCCTATAGTAACAATACCTAAATTGATATGAGATGGGATCCTTTGTGCTCCAAAATAGAGGATATTTATAGGATTTCCAAGACCAAGGGTGAGGTGGCAGGAATCAATGGTCAAGATTGAGTCTAAAGATATCAAGGGTGAAATTGGAGGAGGTTGGAGAAGATGTTGGAGGGAGGGACACTTGTCATCTCTATGGTGACAAGTGTCAAGGATCCTTTCTCATGAGAGGGAAAGTGTCCAAGGGAGGAGACATGTGGCAAAAGTGCCATGTGTCTCAAGGGGAGAATATCCACACCGTAGGAGGTTAGGATGTGCAAGGTAGGATAGGGTTAGTTAAACCTAGGATTAGGTGGAATGGTTGAGGTTAGGTGGATGGTTAGGCTAGGTGGTTAGAAGTTAGGAGGCATGTGGGTAATTTGAATTTAAAAATTCAAATAATAGAAAAAGACTAATTAACTTTCAACAACTCATAAATTGATTTGTTTTAATTAATTAGGGGGTTAGAAGAAATGAATTAAATGGGGGGAGGATTAATTAATTTGGATTAATTAATCAAAGACTGTGAAGGCATCGTAGAGAGTTTCGTCCGGTATCTAAATATTTTCAAGGCTTTTTCAAAAGGGTTCCGCAAGGTGGAAGGGAAAGTTTTAACAGGCAAGGATCGGATGGAAGAAACATTAACAAGGGGAGGAAAGCATTTACTACTCACCACTCTTTTGGTGAAGTGGTAGCCATGGGAATTCCAGTGGTTTCTAGGGCATCAGGGTTTGTTAAACAATTAAATGATGCTCATGGTCCTAGTGCATTTGGGTCTGTTAAACAAATGGATGCAGATGTTGCTGTTAATAATAAATATGCGGGGAGTTCGAGCAGTAAAGATCATGTGGAAACTGGTAATAAGGATCATTCTGTTCCTTCGAAGGAGATTTGGTTCCCACGACCTTGTTTTGATTTTTCTAGTTCTGTTGTAGCCTATAGGGCTTCCAAGTTGCATTTTGTGGCTATTTTAGGGGAAATCTAGGGTCCTCTGACCAACTTATCCAAATTACATTCTAAATTACGCAAACGTTGGCCTACTTTGATATGTTTTCAGTTGTTATCCTCTAATTCCTATGTTTTGGTTTTCGAATCCCCCCGTTGCAAGGATGATGTTCTTAAAAGCCCATTTCATTGGTTTGGTAATGTTTTAGTTAGGATTTCTGTTTGGAAACCCTTCTTTGTTTTGGAATGGGTCAAACCTAATTCTCTTCCGGTCTGGTTTGGCTTGCCTCAACTTCCATTTGAATTTATGGATCCGGAGGTGCTAAAATCTATAGGGGATAATTTTGGGTGTTTTTAACATCTAAATCTGTTCTTGAGGAAGGGAAGATTCTGGTAAAAATATGTGTTCTGACTTCCCCGACATCAGTATGCCCAATTTCTTGTAATATCAAGTCAAATGAAGGCATCTGGAAGCAACCTATTGTGAAAATGAAGGATGAGCTGGTTCAAAACCTAATAATTGTGGATGCTCCTCTATTTTTTGACTTTCAAAATGTAAAAACTAGTTTAAACAATGAGGTTGATTGAAATATTTCTTTTACTCCTGCTCCGGCCAAAGACTCCTCTCAGGTCTTGGTGGGGTCTGTTTGCCAAGGCAAGGAAGACCTTAGCAATGCCACTCAAATAAATCATAATAATTCTGCTAAAGAATCTCCTTAGGTATTAGCTGGGTCTATTTGACATCTCAAGGAGGGACTTAATAGTATTGTTCATCCTAATAGTAAAACTGCCACTGTTGTTTGTGAAAGTGAGGTGAACATCTTATCTCGGGTTGTGGTGCCTGTCTGTCATGTTAAAAATGGCATTCCCAATCTGGGTAAATAGTCGGCTCTTCCTCCATTACATGATTCTCTTGTTTGTTTTGTTTAGGAAGGGGGGTTGGGTGGTAGTGTAGGGGTTGAGGTCCTTAATGCTTTAGATTGATCATCTGGTCCTATTGCAGCAACTGGGGTAATTGCTCCAGTTGTGCCTACCACTATTAATCATGATGAAGATGCTTTAATTCAGCAAGTCAAAGAGTTACTACATAATGAGCCTCCTAGGGAAAGTACTAAGCCTCAATCTCTACATATTCTTCCAGATGATTACACGGCTCAACTAGTTGAACAGTTGCTTAAATCCAATCTGAACTTTGCAGAAGATGAGCTCTCAGAAAAGGTAGCGTGCTCTATTGGGAATGATCTGGATTTAATTCATAAGAGTTTGTCTATCTCTCCTTCCTTAAATCCTTATGAGGCCCCTATTAACACCTCTCAGGACGATCCAACTATAGTGGTTCTTTAGAAAGTGACCCTGTCGCATCGGTCATCTCCCGTGAAAATACCCATTAAATCTTCTATTGCTTAGGTTCAGCTGAATTTCCCTAACACTATAGTGTCTCCAGGAAGGGGTAGACCTCCAAAGAGTGGTAAAACGCAGTTGGAAATTGATGCAGGTGTTCAACAAGTTTTGTCAACCTCCCCTAGTTTCAAAAAGGTGGCCATCTTGAACTTTGGGAATGAAAAAGGTAGTGGGTCCTTCAAGTAAAAAAAAAAAAGTGTGTTATTAGTCCTCCGGTTACTAGATCCGCTTTGGTCAAGAGAAGTTTACACAAAAGTTTTGGGGAGAAATGTTCTTCTCCCATTAGTGAAAAGAGGGGAGAATCGACCTCCCCTCAAATCCAGTGAAGATTATATCATGGAATGTTAGGGGCTTAAATGCCCCTAGCAAGAGATGCTTGATCAAGTCTCAGTTAGATTTGGTTAAGTGGGATTTAGGTTTACTTCAAGAAACTAAACTTTCATTGGAAAACTTAGAATTTGTATTTTCTTCTTGGAAAAAGTGGAAGTTCTTATCTTGTCCAGCTATTGGGGCTTCGAGAGGTTTGGCTTTGTTATGGAATGATTTTGTAGTTGATGTAAAATTGGTTGCATCTGAGCCTAACTGGATGTTGCCATTAGTATCATTCAGAGCCTCTTGTTTTAAAGTATGGGTGTTTAACATTTATGCCCCCTCAGGTATTTTGGCTAAATATAGGTTGTGGCAAGAACTTATTAGGGTGTCTTCCCCCCTTAGGAATTCTTTTATCATTTTTGGGGGAGATTTTAATGCAGTTTTGAATTTAAGTGAAAAATCAGGGGGGATTTATCCCAAATAAGAAATCAATGGATGATTTTAATGCATTCATTGTTGACATGTCCCTTTTTTATTGCAAGCCCAATAATGGTCTATTCACATGGACAAATATGAGGAAATTTTTTTCTCAGATTGCGAAAAGGTTGGATAGATTTTTACTCTCATTCAATTGGTTTGATTCAGCCATTGAGTTTTTCTCTTCCATTCTTCCCATGGCTGGATCAGATTATTTCCCGGTCTCTCTAACTATTGTATGGGATAAACCTGGCCACAAGCTTCCTTTTAAGTTTGAGCCAATGTAGTTTAGGGACCCCTCTTTTCTTCCCCTCCTAAGACAATGGTGGGGAGAGGCTTCCTTCTGTAGGGGTTCTAGAATGTTCCAATTGGTTAAGATTAATTTCTTACAAAAAAATATTAGGGGTTGGAACTCTCTTCATTTCAAGAATATTTTTGCAGAAAAATAGAGGGTTTTAGATATGTTAGAGGCCCTCAATAGGCATGTCTTGCAGCATGGTTTGGGCTCTAAGGTGTTGGATGAACTCAGGTCTCTTAGGAGTGAATTAGAAGAAATCTTGGCTAGAGAGGAAGTTTATTGGAGACAAAAATCTCAGGAGTTATGGCTAGCTGATGGTGATAAGAATACAAAATTTTTTCATGCTAGCACTAAAATGAAAAGGGCTAGGAATAGGATTTATTGTATTCTGAACTGCCAGGGGAATGTCCTTTCTGAGGATGGGGATATCTCTAAGGAAGCGGTTAATATTTTTAGGAAGCTTCTTTCTTCTGAGAATATTGATGATTCTAATAATATCTCGTCTCTTATTCCTTCTCTTGTCTCTCCTGAGGATAATAGAATTTTAATGTCTCCTTTTTCAATAGAAGAAGTTCGGGGGGCTATTTTAGCTATGAATCCGGATAAGGCTCCCGGGCCTGATGGTTTTACTCCTTTGTTTTTTCAAAAATGTTGGGAATTTGTCAGTCAGGATGTCCTTTTGGCTTTAGAGGAAGCTAGGAGGAATAGGTCTATCCTTAAAGAAATGAACACTACCTTGATTGCCATTTTACCTAAAAAGGACGATCCTAAAACCTTCACAGATTTCCATCCTATAGCTTTATGTAACACTGTTTACAAGATATTCTCTAAAGTAATTGCAATGAGGTTGGCTATGTTATTACGAAGAATAATATCCCTTGAGCAAGGAGGTTTTGTCCCTCAAAGGGAAACTCCTGAAGGGGCTATACTTGCCCATGAGGTCCTACATTTGATTTCTGCCCAGAAATATCTTGCAATGATTCTTAAGTTAGACGTGATGAAATCCTATGATAGGGTTGAATGGAATGCATTAAAAATTGTCTTGTCAAGGTTGGGTTTCTCCCTGGCTTGGATAAAATGGATTCTAGCTTGCATTTCCTCAGCAAGATTCTCGGTTCTTATTAATGGGTCCCCCTATGGTTTCTTTCACTCTTCTAGGGGTTTAAGGCAAGGGGACCCTCTCTCACCCTTTTTATTTATTTTACTAGCTGAAGCTCTGAGTCAGGCAGTTGGCTCAGCTCATGAGAGTGGTTCATGGAAGGGCATCAAAATTCAGAACTTTGATCAGAGGATCTCTCATTGCCTTTTTGCTGATGACACCCTCCTATTTGGTTGTGCAACCTTTAATGAGGCTTGGGCTATTGATCAAGTGATTAGGAACTATGTAGCTTTCTCGGGTCAAAAGGTCAACAACAAAAAATCTAAGGTTTTCTTCTTAAATACTCACTCCCTACTCTGGGATAAGCTTCAAAATTTTTGGGTTTTCCAACTTGGGGACCTTCCCTGTACTTATTTAGGTGTTCCTTTTTTTGCTAATAAGGTTAAGGTTAGTTTTTGGGATAAAATAGTTTCAGGGGTGTCTAAGAAAATTTTGGCATGGAACCACAAATGACTCACCATGGCGGGGAAAATTGTGTTGATTAAGTCAGTCTTGAATGTGGTGCCAACTTACTTAATGTCAATTGTCAAAGCTCCAAAGGATGTTATTGTCAGTTTAAAGGATACTCTGAGGTCTTTTCTTTGAACAACAATAGGGATGAGAAATCTGGGATCCCCCTGTTAGCTTGGGATAAGGTTTGTCTTCCTAAAGAACTTGGGGGATCTGGAATTTGTAGCTTGGAAAATCAAAATTTGGTAGTGGGGGCCAAATTAGTGTGGAAATTGTATGATAATATAGCCTCCCTTTGGGCTAGAATCATGTTTGCCAAGCATCTTTCTAATGGAGCTAGGGAGTCTATATTTCGGGCCGAGTCTCTACCTAAGGGGTCGACCATTTGGAATTTCATGGGAAAATGTAGAAGAGTCTTGCTGCCGCACCTTTCTTGGGTTGTGCATAATGGTTTGAAAGTTAGGTTTTGGGATGACGCTTGGAATGGTCATTGTCCTATGGATTCTATTAGGGATTGGTCACCCTTGAAATCTATCCTTTTGGATAAATGGGGGGTCTATTTATCAGACTATTTTACTTTAGTTCATGATGGTCATATTGTGATGGCCCAATGGAAGTCGACTGCGTTTCTTCCTATCAACCCTAGTCTAAAAGTAGATTTTTATTCTATTCTTAGAAACAAAATTATCATCTTATCTAAGCTCGATGATGAGCTGATTTGGACCAAGAACTCTACTGGAAAATATTCAGTGAAAGATGGTTATAATTCCCTTACGCCGGCCAAGGATCTCTCTTCTTGGCCTTACCAATTATATTGGCATCCAGCATGTCTGCCAAAGGCTGGAGCTTTTGCTTGGCTTGTTGTTCAAGACAGGGTTCTTACTAGGATGAGACTGGATAGGATGGGTTTATTTGTTGTTTTCCCTTGTGTTCTCTGTAATCAGAAATTGGAATCGTCATCTCATCTTTTCCTTCATTGTGATTTTTCTCTAGGATGTTGGAATTGGTTCTTCAAGAAGTTAGGTCTCTCTTTTGTTACTAGTGGGGACCTCCTCTCACACTTCAGAGCTTGGCCTCTTTTGTTCTCCTATTCTTTTTATGCCTGCCTTTGGATCATAGCTCCATCGATCATTGTTTGGAACATATGGTTAGAGAGAAATAATAGGATCTTCAAAAAATCATCCACGTCGCTCTTTGATATCTTAGTCAAGATAGAGGCTTCCATCTCAGAGGTGGCCTCTTCATATATTCATAAGAACTTAGATCACCTGACATCCTTCTCCCATTGGGATGGCATGATCACGAGGACATGGAAATCCCTATCTATTATTCCCTCTCATGGGTCAGTTTCAAAGGGTCTGGCTTTTAAAAATAAGAGAATTATGGCCACCTGGGTTCCTCCTCCTCCGGGTCATTATAAACTCCATTTTGATGGTGCTTCTAGGGGGAACCCAAGTATGGTGGGGGCTGGTATGGCCATTCTGGATCATAATGTAGTTTTAATATCTGCTCAATGTCATGCCCTTGGGTTTCATTCAAACAACTTTGCTGAATGCCAAGCTCTGTCACTTGGGATTGACATGGCTATTTCCCTTGGGATCAAACACCTTTCCATTCAGGGGGGTTCAATGGTTGTTATCCAAAGTATTTTGAATTGTAAAAGTAATTATTGGCATTTGAAGTATTTGATTGACCACATCTTGGATAAATTATCTTTTTTTGATACCTATATGTTATCTCATTGTTTTTGAGAGTTAAATAAACTGGCAGATTTCCTTGCTAACTTGGCTTTTGACTTGGCTACTTTTCATAAGAATGTAGAAATTGGTGACATTCCTCAAGATGTCCTCCCCGGGTATATGCCTCTTCCTAAAGATTAGTTCATCTATTTTGAGTTTTTTCCTCCATTTTTGATTGGAATATATAGATTATCCCCTTCTCAGATTTTGTTTTGGGTTAGATGGTAATGTATGTACTTCTTGAGGATTGGGGAGGCAGTAAGTCAGGTGGCAATACATTATAATAAGTTCCTTCTCTTTACCTTCAATTCTTACTGAAGTATACATATTATCCTCTCCTCAGTACATTTTGTATCTATTCTTTTTGTGCTGATAGGAGTCTTTTATTTTTATCTGCACTTGGAGTACTTATACATCTCTGCTCTTGGGGTAGATGTTAATGTGTGTATTCCTTGAGGATTGGAGGGGTTTTTTCAGTTTACTTTATTAACACATGAGTTAAATATGTTTTGGAGGTATATCTGGGTTAAGCAGAAGGATGGGGTGTATATCCCGAGCATTTTGGTTTATTTTGTTAGTTATGGATGCTTGTTCTATTATTTGTAAATGTTGTTATTAAGTATGCCCTTATGCCTTATATTGTTCACATTCAGACATAAAAGTTTAAAGTGGTGGTATACTACTTTGGGACATTACTTCATTATTTCTACATGCTTGTGTGTAATCCCAAATAGGGCTTGAGGCCTTTTGCTTCCTTGATCCGGTTGGTCTTATGGTGCACGGAAATTGTTTTTTATCTTGCTTTATTCTTTGGTGCCACTTTAAGAGTTTTCATTTTTTACTTATTGGCAAAAATCTTGTGTATGTACGGTGGCTGGAAGATTAATTATAGGAATGCACTTCTATTTTTCATCTTACAGGTTGTCTTTATTGAGAGTTGTGTTTGCATGTTTTTGGGGTATGGGGGAGATTTCTTGTACGAGAGTAATCTTTTCTCATAAATTCATTATTGTTTCCTCCCTTGTTGTTTGCACTGTTTTGGTTCCTTCATGTCCATAACGTGGCAGATTTTGTGATCTCTTGAGTAATCTTGTTCATGTTGATATCTTGAGTCATTAATTGGCTTGGCTAGCTCTGTGCTTTGCATGGACATTGTCATCATTTTTCATTAAGGTGGCAGCATTTGTTTCTATCCTGCATTCTTGGTGTCAAATTTTTTTTAAATGTCATCATTTTTTGTTTAGGGTGGCGGCTTGGATAATGCCATCATTTTTTATTAGTGTGTCGTCCTCTCATGGTTATTTTTATTGTCTTATGATGACATTGGGTTCTTTTTATTCTCCTCGGCTCTCTTGGCTTTGCATTTGCTTTCTTGATGGAACCAGTGAGTTACCGCATTCTATTGCCTCGCAAACACTATGATTTTCAAGACTCTTTTGTCTTGGACGATGAAAAGCTTGGGCGTTTGTTTCAAATTCATTCAGTGGATTTTTCTCTGGCTTTTTGCAAAGTTTTGGGAAAGCGATGGCTTGTGGATAACCCAGGTTGTTTCCTTGCTGATATTGCATCTTGGTTTCTCACTATATGTATGGACATGCTTCTGGATTTTGCTATGGTTAGGGCAATCTTTGATACATATTTCAACTCCCACTTTTACTCTACGGTTGATTTGGACAATGCTCTCTCTAATTACCGCTTTGATTTTGGTGATTTCGAATATGCTGGTTTTATTACTCATTCTCATTTATTATCCTCTGGGTGGCATGGGGAACTCCTTTCAATTTTAAGGAATGGGTTGATATCTAACATATATGATGATACATTATTTGAATTGGCAGCCCTTTTAGACTATGTATTACCAGATTGTCTAGCTACAGTGGTTAATGTTTTTGCAGGATTGCATTTTCTTTTAGAATCAATGTCTAATGTTCGAGCTTCGCCAGTCTAGATTCCTCATATACAAATGGTGCCTCCTTCCTCTCTACCACTAGAAGGGCCTAGCTCATGGCTCTCAATTCCTTGACAACATGCTCTTGGGTTTTTTGTTTGAGTGCAGAAGGTTTTTTGTCTACAGGTTTTTTGTCTGTAGGTTTTTTGAGCAGGGTTATGTTTTCATCTAGCTTTTTTCCTCATTTTGGCAAGTAGAATTGTTGTTCGTGGGACATAATGGGTGGTTTCCTACATGCCTATTGGATATTATGGTGTTGAGTGGGTGATACAAAATTTTGTCAAGCATGGAAGGCTTGTGGCTGTGTTCCCCCTTTACAGTCTACTCCTCAAAATTCTTTTTTGGGTCTTATGGAGAATGATACGCATCTTCGAAGAATCATGTAAGGGGAAGGTGTTAATATCAAGTATGTAATTGGTCTATGGGGTTTTTTTTTGGATAATGTTAGGTATATCCTGATAAGCTTTGTAATGGGAAGGTGATCAAAATCAGATATGTAATTGGGTATATGGGGCTCTAAATTTTAGTTTTTTCTCTTTTTTGGGCCACAACCGGAGGTTTTCTTGCGGGTTCTTTCCTATCGGTATGCCCTTTGAACCTATTCTATATTTTCAAATCTTGAATTTAATAAAATATAAGTTTAGTGGTTTGTCCACTTTTATCAAAAAAAATAATAAATAAATTGGGAAGGGGGATTAATTAAATAATTTCTTATTCAGTTAATTATCTTTAGACCATTTTTAGGTGTATACATTTTTCCCCTCTTTGAAGCGAGGTGTGATGACGTGTTGATTCAAAGAATAATCTCATTTTGATGATGATATTGGTTTGATAGGATGCCCCAGACTTTGATTGATAAATTGCGGTATGATGATTCCCCCTCGGGAGATCAATTGAGATAATTGAGCTTTGGAGTGTTTGAATTGGTGCAAAATTGATTTCCCGATTAGAAATGATTTGAATTCTGCAATGTTGATTGATGAAAGTGTGAGTTCTTCGATTACTATGATGTGATTCTAGATGTGACGATTGAAAAATCTTGGTTGATTATATTGATAAGATCAAGATTTAGTATGGTTTTAGGAATGATACTTCTTGTATAAGACAGGGATGATCAAAGCCTTTGGTTTTAGGAATGATATATCTTGCATAAGACTTGATCAGAAATGGCTAGTTCCAGGAAATATACATCATGTATAAGACATGATAGAATAGATCAAATGCGATCGATTTGATAGAATTGATAAGATTGATTGGATAAAGAACTGTCATTTTGTTGATATCATGTTGCAGGAAGATTCATATATGCTGATGTGAGTTCATTTGAGGGGTTAGCATAAGATTTTTGATGGATCAACAATATCTAGAAAGAGATGAGTTATTGTTCAGATTGTGTATACACCTATGATGATACATTGATGATTACTATGATAGATTTTTCCTTGGATAAGATGAGCTTCCGGGATCCCATGGAAGGATGAAATTCAAGCTAAATGCAAATGCAAATGCAATTGAAATTCAAAGCTATGATAGGACCAGTCACTAGATTATTGTGTTTTGTCATCATTGAGCTCTTTAAAATGTGGGAAGTGAGTGCAAACATCGATGGTATAATTAAACCATGATGACCTGAGCATTACTTTCCTAGATTTTTCTATTGCAAGTTAGCACAAGCATCGAGGTATAATTGAACCAAGATGACCTGAGTGTTGCTTGCGTAAAATAGGCAGTATTAACCATTGCTATACACAAACCATAAATGTATTTGATGATACTCTAATAATCATGTCCTGAGACAAATTTCCACATATTAATGATTAATTTAGAGACAACAGACAAGAAAATATCATGTTCCTTCCTTGTTACTCTAGTCAAAGACATCATGAAGTCACTCAGAAATCATGATAGCGAAAATCAAGATAGATAAGTTGAACCAAAGTGAAAAGCAATATCCAAAAGATATCATCCATTTAAAAGTGTGTGATATGTTTAGACTGACATGTGATAGTTTGATGATGGACAATTTGATCTTGTGTTCAATGTTGGATGTGTCTCAATTTTTTCTTGATAATTGTTTCCTAGCTATTGTTCTACATGTCTAATTAAGCTCGAAATGATCAAAAATTTTGCCCCCAACCAAGTGCAGGATTTTGCTCCAAGCCTAGAAACAAAGTCATTATGATATACCCAATGATCCAAACCATGGCGAGAAACCAGTTTGGATGCCTATGTATGTACAAAGGCTTATTATGGATATGAACAACACTGATGGAAATAATGCAAGCGGAAGGATGCATGAACCAATAGATGCAAGAGCTAGCTGACAGATAGTGCCTGTTTGCCAAGTTTTTACCATCTGTTGTTATTGCACTTTTTCTCATATTTGATTTTTTTGTTGTTTATTTTTCATTGCTTTTGTTGTTTTTGTATTTTCTGATTTTCCACTAATTTTGGATTTTCCTGCTTTTTCGTTGTTTTTGGATTTTTTGCTTTTTCATTGTTTTTGGATTTTCTGTTTTTTCACTATTTTTGGATTTTTCTACTTTTTCATTGTTTTTTGGATTTTCTACTTTTTCAGACATAAAAATTCTTCAGATGCATGCTATTGATGGGTTCCTCATGTTGATTCTTGTCCTATGTTGATAACTGATATGCTCCTGAACCAAATACTATTGTGACCACAAATGGACCTAACCAGTTTGGTTCAAACTTCCCTTTCTTTTCTCGATCTGACTGGTTTTGTGGATTTTCCTTTAGTACTAGTTCTCCAACTTGAAATGCTCATGGTTTGACCTTGTGATTATAACTGTGGCACATTCTTTGTTGATATACCTTTAAATGATCAAAAGCATTTTATCTTCATTCATGGATCAATTCTAACTCTTGCAATCTAGATACTCATTGTTCTTCATTTGGGACAAGGCCTTTTAATGATACTCGTAGAGAAGGTATCTCCACTTCTATTTGCATTATTGCTTCTGATCCATAAATAAGAGAGAAAGTTGTGGCACATGTTGGTGTGCAGATATTGATATGGTAGGCCCATAAAGAAGGATTTAATTAAATATGCCAATCTTTGGCAATATCATTTACTCTTTTTTAGGATATTCAAAATAGCTTTGTTTGATACTTTTGCTTTCCCATTCCCTTGTGGATAATAGGGTGTAGAAAATTTGTGTTGGATCTTGAATTTCTCACATAGCTCTTGTACATCCTGATTCTTGAACGGTCTCCCATTATCCGTGATAATGGTCATGGGTATGCCACAGTGACATATGATGTAGTTCAAGATAAATGCAACAATTTGTTTTCCTGTGATATTGATGAGAGCTACTACCTCAATCCATTTTATAAAATATTATGTAGCTACAAGGATGAATCTATGACTATTAGATGAAGAAGGATTTGTCTTTCCTACTAGGTCAAGTCCCCATTGCCAGAAAGGCCAAGATGTTGCCAAAGCATGAAGTTCTTGTGTTGGTGCATGAATCAAGTTCTCATGGATCTGACATTGTTTGCATGTTTTAGCTATTTGAAAAGAATCTTGTTCCATAGTTGGCCAATAATAGCCTAAGCATATGATTTTTTTCGAAAGGGTAACACCACTTGAATGAGTGCCACAAATGTCATTATGGACTTCAATTAAGGACTTCTCAAATTCCTCTTGCTTGAGACATCTTAAAAGAGTATCATCCAGACCTCATTTAAAAAGGGTATCCGCGACAAGAGTATAATGGGAGGATTGGTGAATAAAGTTTCTCTTTTGGTTCTCTGATAAGTTAGGAGGGAGGATATTATCTTTCAAGTATGTCTAAGTTTAACCATAGCAGGAGGAATCATGCCCAACAAGGTGACAAATAGCTTGGGAATTAGGACAATTATGAGTAGGGTAAAACAACTCTTCCACCACGAATTCATAATGCTCTTGACTTTCCTATGTCTGAAGGAGAGAAGCAAGTGTTTCTATGGCATCTGCTACTTTGTTGTCATTCCTTGGAATTTGCTAAAAAGTCATTTTGACAAAGTATTTTTTGACATCATCAACCATCTTCTTATAAGGCATTAACTTTTCATCCTTTCTTTGATAATCATCATTGATTTGATTTATGATGAGCTGGGAGTCTCCAAAGACTTGAAGTTGTGTATTGTTCCATTCTATAGCCATTTTGATACCTATAACCAAAGCTTCATATTCTGCTATATAGTTGGTGCATGGAAAACTTAATTTGTATACTTTTGGAATTATGTGACCTTGTGGTGTGATGAATAGAATGCCTTCTCCCAATCCATGTTGTGTATATGAACCATCAAAGTATGATTGCCATGTTTTTGTGGTGACCATTAGGATATCAGCATCGGGAAACTCAATGTGTAAGGGATGATCTTCTTGAAGTGGTGCCTCTGCTAGCTAGTCAGCAATGACTTGCTCCTTTATAGATTTTATGTCAACATACTCAATATAAAACTCACTTGGAATCACTATCCATTTTGCTAGTCTTCCTGTTAATGTTGCCTTGCTGAGCAAATACTTCAAAGGATCGATTTTAGCTATCAACTTGATGGAGTGAAATAGGAGATAGTGTCTTAATTTTTGATAAGCAAAAACTACAGCCAAGCATACTTTTTCTATTGTGGAATAGTTGAGCTCATATCCCACTAGTGTTCTATTGATATAGTAGAGGGCTCATTCTTTTCCTTCATTATCTTGTTGTGCAAGCATAACCCCTAATGATACTTCAATGGTTGATACATAGAGTAACAATGGATTTCTTGGAATTGGTGACATTAGGATGGGTGGTTGCATGAGATAAGCCTTGATATTGTTGAATGCATCCTCACATTGATGGTCCCACTTGAAATTAATATTTTTGTGCAAGAGATGAGTAAATGGTTGACATTTATCGACTAGCTAAGCAACAAATCATCTGATTGACTGTAGTCTTCCTTGGAGTGATCTGAGTTGACTAATTCTTGGGAGATGCCATTTCCGTGATTGCTTTGACCTTAGTTGGATCTACTTCTATACCTCTAGCTGAAACGATGTAGCCCAATAGCTTTCCTGAAGTGACACTAAAGGCACATTTCTTGGGATTGAGTCATAGCTTATACTATTCTAACCTGTGAAAGATCTTTTCTAGTATTTCTATATGGTCTTCTCTATTGTATGATTTTGCCAAGATGCCATCCACATAATCTTCCATGAATGTATGCATCATGTCATGGAATATCATTGTCATAGCTCTCTGATACGTGGCACCTACGTTCTTTAGTCCAAAAGGCATGACGTTCCAACAGAAAGTACCCCATGAACATGCGAAAGATGTCTTTTCTTGATCCTTAGGTACTATTTTAATCTGATTGTATCCGGAGAAACCATCCATTAGCAAAAAAACGGAGTGTCTAGCAGTTAAGTCCACAATGATGTCAATGTTAGGCAAAGGAAAGTCATCCTTTGGACATGCATTATTAAGATCTCTAAAGTTTGTGCATACTCTGATACTTTTGTCTAGTTTGGAAACAGGAATGATGTTTGATACCCATTGGGGATATGCTATAGGTTTGATGCATCTGACATCCAATAATTTATTTAGTTCTACTTTGACAAGAAGAGCTATATGAGGATGCATCTTCCTTAATTTTTTTTTAACTGGTTTCACTCCTGGATTGACATTTAAGTGATGCATAATAAGCTCTGAATCCAACCCTGGCATGTCTACATATGAATAAGAAAAATTGATTTTCCGTCGTTTGAAGAATTCCATATATTGCTGCATTTCTTTCTCTGATAGAGAAGTTGTTAGATGTAGGATCTTTGGTTTCTCTGTTGTCCTGATGTTACCTGCTTCTGTTGGTTCGATCAAAATGGATGACCTTTCTTGATAGTGCTTAGGTAAAGTGTCAAATCTCCCATATTTCAGCGCCTCGAGGAGGTTTTCACTATTAGATGCATCCTTTCTTTTTACTTTTTCACAGTCTAATGTTGCCAATAAATGATTTTCAGCATTGGACCTGATATTGCTTTCTTTATTTTCACTTTTGTGACTAGGAGATTTGGCACCCATGTGACTTGAAGATATGTTAGCAAAATCCCTATTGGAAGTTGTTGTGGGTTCAATTTCATTAAGATATAAGGATATGGTATGATCATTAGGAAAGGTATCAATGGCAGCATGTCTTTCATTTTCCCAATCCATAGGTTTGGGATGGATTAAGGATAAAGGATCCTCATGTTGAATAGTTTCAAAGATATTAGGGGTCATGATAGAGATGTCAGAGCTTTTAATATGCATTTTAATGTCTAGAATGATACTCTCATTAGAATGACCTTGTGCAAGTAGCTCTTGATTGTCCTTGATTAAGTCCAAGTCAACTGAATGTGATTTTGATTCAAGCGGGCTAGTTCCTAACATTTTTCCTGCAACACATGAACTACATCAATACCTACAACTTCTTCTTCCCTTTCAATTTCAAGTTGCTCTTGTTTGTTTTCCCATGATAGGAAATATTCTCCATTCCCTTGATCTCTTAGTTGCATTTGTTTTTCCATGTTTGACAAAATTGAAGTCAATGATTTTTCGTTGGATTGGATGCTTGAAGACAATGCCTCTTTTTTATGTGGAATAGTAACCTCTAGGCCCAGTTTTAGATTACTGTAACACTGCAATGGATTTGAGTTTGCTAAGATCGTGATTTCCTGCCCATTGTAGGGAAATTTCAGGCACTGATGATCTATTGATGGAATATCTTGCATGTCATGTATCCATGGTCCTCCCAAGAGTATGTTGTATGATAAGTCCAATTCTAAAACTTGACATGCTATGTCTTTCTACAAGGGTCCAACTCTGATGGGTAATATCACAATTCCTTTAGAGGAATGCTCTTCTTCATCATATGCTTTGAATGTGATTTTTTTCTGGGGATTAACTGCATCTTCTGAATAATCTAGAGCATGGACAAGACTCAATGAGAAAATGTTTAAGCCAGCTCCCCCATCTATTAGGACATGTTTAATGAGTGTTCTATGAATGAGGACTTTAATTTTTAAGGGAGCATTATGGGGATATTGCAAGGAATCGATGATTGAATATGAAGGAGATGGGCTTTGAATATGGTACTCTAAAATAGGTTTGATGGCAATCATGGATATCCCTTGGGGAACTTCATCTTTGGGTTTATTGTTTGGTGATGATGCTATGGAAGGTTCTTGCAAGCTTTCAAGAGGTGTAGGAATAGATGCCTTTGGAGAATCAAATTTATTATGGGGGAATGAGTCATTGCTAGACATAGGTGCATGATTGTGATCTTTCTAATCAAAATCTCTTAGGGATCTCTTCAAGAGTTTCATAAAAGAGCCACCTTTATTTAATGATGTGTTTGAATTCTTGTAAGGTTTTGACATAGTTGGCTTTTGATTTGGACTTGTTTGATTTCTCTGATATGTTGACCAGTTATGTCTTTTGCTTGTATTTTTCTTTGGTGTGTCATGTTTCTACGATCTTTAGCTATTTCATATGTAATGCCCCTACCCTAGTTGGCCTCGTAAAACCTGTTTGACCTTGGTTGACTTCCTATGTGGCATTTTTGAATGGTTGGTTAACCGTGATGCAAGGTTGTAGATTTGATAAAATAAATAATTGTGCATACCTATTATTGTGCTTTTGCATCAATTTTTGTGTAAATGTAGTTGTTTCCTAATTCTGGTTATAAATCTCGAGCTAACGCCTTCATTGAATATGTATATGTATATGTAAGCTTGCATGATTCATGGGTGCAGGAGATTGCAGGTACAACACCACCTAGGGCGAGGTTCATCTCCTTCGGATTCGCAGGGTTGAGTATACCTCCTCCATCCTTAGAATTCGGATTTGGGGGTCATAAAACTCTCATCTTGCCTTAGCCATGGTCAGGTGAGCATCGTGTGTGGTTCGTGGGGCTTTTTTTTTGTTGGGTTGCGTGTCATGTGATTTGGTGGACTTCCTCGATTTGCATGCCATGCGCAGGGTAAGTGGAGTTTGCTATCCCAAGTATTTAATTCAATTTAATGAGTGGATGTATGCATTTGTAATTTAGAAATTTAAAATAGGTAGTTTCTTTTATATGATTAATCGTTAATTTAAAGAGATCGCTTTAATTATAATTGTAGCAAACTTAAAGTATTTAACTTGAATTAATGTGTTCATTTATGCATTAGTAGTTGAGAAAATTAGAATAAATAGGTTTCTTTCATGAGATTAGTCATTTATTAAAAAGGTTGCTTTATTATGTTGTAGCGAGTTAATTTAATAGTTAATTTTAATAATAACGAAATTCAATGAGTTATGCGTTTTAGAAAGGAAATATTTAAAGTCATTGGGAAATAGAAATAAATTAATCATTTTCGCATTTTGGAAGAGAAAGGGTAAATTTTATTATTTAAAAGAATTTTTTTTTTTTTTTACTTGTAAAGTTGATATAGTATAAAAGATTGATTTTTGGAAATTTAAATTAATCAAAATGCTTTACCCTGGTCAATAGTTTTGAAATATAATGTAGGCCTAAATTAATATTGAGAAGTTAAAATTTAAAACTAAATAAGAGATAGAAGCATGTTACTTTTAATTAGAATAAAACAAGTTAGATTTATTGAGTAGTGGAAAAGAATGATTTCCATTTTCATGTTTCTTTTATTTTCAAAAAAATAAATGCTTAAATTCGAAATTGAAAATTAGGTCAAAAAGGGGGGGTTTCTCATTTAACCTAGTTTTTGAAATATTTTTGGGGGTTCTTTCCTTGGGTCATCTTTTTCGAAAAAAAAAATGGTTTTGGAAGGGAGATTGGGGATTTTGGACAAAGATGGAGTTTTACAGCAGCAGATTTGGGGGCTCATCATCAAAATCCTTCCAAGAAAGCTTGTTGAGGTAGGAATCTCTTTTATCGATTTGTTTAAGTTGTTTTTAACAAAAAAAAAAGAGAAAAGGGGCTTGTATGTTGTTCTTGCAATTTTGGTTTTTCAGATTTTCCATTGTTTGCCCATGAGTAAGTTTCATTATAGAAAATTGTTAAAGATTAGTTTTGTTGGATCTTTGTGTGAGAAGAGAGCTTCCTTGTGCCAAAGATTTGCTTAATGGGAGGGTTATTCAACAATTTCCTCTATTATTTTGAAACCCTTGACATTCTGAAAAAAAAAAGAAAGAGAAATGTCTGTGACTGTGATTGTTTTCAAAAAATGGGGTTTGCTAGAAAATGTTTTAAGTCTATGTTTCAGACTGTGTGGGCTGTTTTGGTGAGTTATTCATCTTTTTATCAATATTTACATATACTATTTAATATATATATATATATTCAATAAGTAAAAATAATTTTTATGAGAGTATTTCATGACTGGGAAAATTTTGACTACACATTTTGGCAGATTGTTTTTGGTCTGTTATTGTTTTTAAAATAAAAATAAAAAAAATAGGAAAATAAATTTTGTTACAACCCCATACGGCTGGGAGGTAATGGGCTACCAAGGGTAGCACTGCTACCAGTTACCAAGCAATTCACTACCAATGGTAGCATTGCTACCAACTGGTAGCAGTGCTACCCTTGGTAGCCCATTACCTCCCAGCCGTATGGGGTTGTAACAAAATTTATTTTCCTATTTATTTTTTATTTTTAAAAACAATAACAGACTGCTACCATTTGGTAGCAGCGCTACCAATGGTAGCGTGGGCTACCAAGGGGGCCCACGTGGGGGTCCACGTGGGTAACCCCAATTTAATATGTTTTTTTTTATATTAGTTTTTATTTATTGTTTTAAAAGAAAAATAAAATAAAAACAATAAATTAATGATATGTTAGTAAATAAAAAAAAAAAAATTTAAATGGAGTTTTTAATTATTTAAATTTAGTTTTTTTTTCTTTATTTATTTAATATTATTTAATTTGAGTATTAAATAATATTTAGAATTTAGATAATTGATATTTAGATAACCCATATAGTAATATATGTTTTTGCTACACTCTGATTTATATATATGGCATTAATAATTATTAATTATTAACTATGGTTAAATGTGGGTGTTTAATAAATGTTATTTTAGGTAATCCATATATCAATATATAATATTAATTATATGTGGCTTCTTGGTCCCTTTGTAACGAATACTGTCAGTGAATTAACCCTTAGTGCTCAGACGTTAATTTTAATCGGCTAGATATAAATTGAGATTCATGTATACTTGCTTCATATATATACGCAAGAGATTTATAAATCATTGGGGAGCGTTTTCTTTCATTTCAAAGTCTCCTTCCAAAGTATATTTTCTTTTGAATAGGGTATAGTTGTGTAGCTAGAGAGGGGTACTAGTGTATAGTTCTAAACCAATATGTCAATGATGTTTATCTAAGAATTAAGTAACATATCTGGACGAGTGATGCTCATTTATGTGAACTTGGTTGGAAAACTTGTAGAGATGTATTTACTAACCGAAGTGGTCGTTTGTATTATGGTTGTGTTCGCCTAAAAGGGAGAAATGTATATGTCATGTAACTTATGTAACCCTTAACAAATTTTATTGGCAGAAGGGTCTTGTAGTTGAGCAGACCCAGAGATGTAACCCTTTAGGGGTGAACTCTGAGATCATATCTGTGTTATGCAATGCTTGTGTCACTCTTATTTCATAGTTTAAGTTATCATGTATGGTTGCATTATGTAAGTGTATCATGGGAATTTAATTAAGCTAAATCAAAGGGTATAAATTTAGTCATCTTGATAAATGTAGAAATCAGGTCATAAAACATTGTATTTATGATTATGGAAAATATTTTGTTTATGTTAATTAGAAGTAGTAATAGTGGAAAGAATCTTGCTAGGTTACCATTATTGGGTTAACTTGTTATTAAGCATGTAAAATGAACGAATGTGATTGGGAAACAAAGTTAGAATTAGTGTTATAATTTCTAAGTTGAAATCTAAAGGATGAACCTCATATAGGTATTTACCTTCTTATCTTAGTAAATGAGTATCACCATGTTAATTATGTTTCACTATATTGGATGAATTTGTTTAGTTATTTCACATTTTAATCTTAACAGATAATCCTTACCAAACTAACTTGATAATTGGGTGAACTCAACTATTTATCCATAATTATAACCCTAATAAAAGAATCTCTTATGATTGCTAAAATTGAACTGAAAAGGGAAGTATTTGTATAGTTGTTTATATCTTAATCTTAGTAAATGTATATTTTCATATTAACTTCATTTAACTAAAAGGAGTGACATGCAATAAGATAGTTATATTCTAATCCTAATGGTAGAATGTCACTATGAACTTATATTTTAATCTTGTAATAATGAATACCATCTTGCTAACTATATTTTAATTTAAAGGATGAACTCATGTGTTCCTAATACATTTTTGCCTTAATGAATTTTAGTCCATCTATTAGCATTATTAAAACTTCAATGAATGAACTCTATGGCTACTTACATTCTATCCTCCATAAAGAACTATGACTCATTAGTTGGTTATGCTTGAATTCAAATGAAGGAACCTCACTCTATTAATGGTAGTTTAATCCTTAATGAACGAATTCTCATCTTATTAGCCATACTTTTAATATTAAAGAAAGCTATCAAATGTGGGTGGTTATCTTAAAACCAAATAATGAACTTCGGTATATTAATCGCATTGAACCTTAAGGGAGGCCTCTTAAATTAATTATGTTTTAGAGTGCATTGGGTAAATAACCTCACGATGGCCTCCTATCCACTCAAAATAAATGAACGCTTCCTAAAATTCTAAGACGTCAATTCATTGAACATACATATGACCATGTCTTATGCATTATCTCGTAATTAAGTATCTAGCTTATTGGACCAATTGACTCAAGTTGAGTTAGTTGTAAGGTTACGTAATCGCGTTGGGAAACTCCTTAGGATTGTTTAGCCTTCCGCTGTGCTATCTAAGTTTTAGATAACTCTAGGTTATCTTAAGGTTGTAACTTATTAGTAACATTAGTAATTATTATTATTAAAAAAAATTAAATATTTACACTCTATTTGAGTGTTTTTTTTTTAACTTAAACCCTTAGGGGTTTCCTGGCAGGGCATTACATCATACGTTTCCATTTCCATTTCATCAATCTTTTGGCTCCATGGTCTAGCTAAAATGGGCATACATGTGTGTTGGATATTATGCAAGGATTCGATTGTCTAAAAGTTGTTTCGATAAGTGATCAAATATCAATGTAGATACGATAGAATGATAGGACACGAAAAGATAATTCAAGTGTTTAAAAGTTTGTGAGTTTTTTTATCTTCAGTTTTGGTGTGCAATGATGATGATTTTGATAAAACCAAGTCCAATAGGAATGATATATCCTACGATGTGGGACAAGTTTATCCTGACCAAACGTTGTAGTTTTGTGATAGAGGATGATAGATCCTGATGAGAAACTATGTTTGAGTGATCAGTTTATCAAAGAAGGTGATAATGCACTTTGACATGTTTAGATCTTGAACTTGTTGAAGGTGAATACTTGAAAATATTGAGGTGTTTATCTTTAGAATCTGATTTGACAGATGATAACTTGACCAAGCAAACCAAGAAGACAATCTAAGCACAAGATGATAGATATTAGGTGTTTATGCTCACTGCAAATTGACCAAGCAAATATGACATATTTGAAAAAGACATACAAGAAGACAACTCTGGACCAAAAGAGACATAAATTCGTATGATAGTTTAGATAGCCCCAAACGACAATACAGCTAGGCCCATACGATAAACTAGGAATCTTGCACGACAAAAGCACAAACTCGTACTAGCTTTCTTGCACAACCATACGACAAAAGATAACACAAAGATCTTTGTTAAAATGACTCGTACGACAATTCTCACTGGACCATACAATAAAATAGATTTCCCTTACGACAAATGCATAAACTCGTATGACTTAGGACAAAACAAAGACAAAAATGTTTGTTTGGATAGATTTTTGATCAATCAAGTTTGATGTTTGCTTCTGTTTTCCAGGTTTAGATGTCTAATTTTCTTGTTTTAGGGATGAAGACACAACAAATGTTGGTATTATGGATGTGTTGCATTAGTTTTATCATTGATGTCAACACTTATCCTTCTGGAGATCTTTGGTTATGTTGAACCGACACATTATGTTCACCGACAAGTTCAATGACTTATGCACAATCACTGGTATATTGTTCACCAACAGGTTATATTGTTCACCGGCACTGAGGATACTTGTTACCATGTGAAGACCACTTGGTTATGTCAAAGACATGTTTTGGATACTTGGTTTTGGTATTTTGGTTATTGGTCTAATCGAGTTGATATGTTTGTTGTTACCGACAAATTGGTCTAGGTTATGGACTGACATGCATTATCTATTCCAGATTAGCACGACACGTTATGGAGATGATTTATTAATTGGATATTATTGTAAATGTATTGATCCGACATGATGCATCACATCTTGAATTGTTTGTAATTGATTTTATTGTAATATTCTTAGTTAGCCAACCTACACATTTGGTCCTAGGTTTTTGTATATATGCAAGATCTCATTTGTGAGATGATGTAATAATAGGAAGATAACAATATATGGTATATGGTTTTGTAACATGGTATGTGAGAATATTGAAGATCATATGATCAGACCATAGAGAAGGTTCAAGGAAGGTTTGAAGGTGATTATCAGAGCTTAACCAGTACTGAATCCAGCATTGGAGATGTTATATTGAGCATTACATTATCATTGGATTTAACCATCCAATTGTAGTCAGTGTGACTCCTATTTTGTGATTGATCAGTGAGCTCTAGGTGGTTGGCCTTTCTGCATGTGCAAACCCCATTTGTATACACATACTATCTGCAATAGTATCATTTGATTGTGGGTAAGGTTTCCCACCATGTTTTTTTCCCTTACAAGGTTTCCATGTACAAATCTCTGTGTTATGTGTTTTGGATGTTGTTTCTCTTTTTGTTTTATGCATTAAGCTTCATCGATAATAATATTGACTGCTAATCTGTCAACTGACATTAAGTTTGGTTTACCGGTATAAGTATCAAGTTTGATTAAGTTATATTTGGGTTGAAATTAATTGACAACTGATTCATCCCCCCCTCTCAGTTACCTCTAGGTCCTAACAACAAACACGTGATATGATAAGTGACCTCAAGCACAACACACTAAATCCTAAGGAAGTTGGCTGAGAGAGAAAACCTTTGCTTGCAGACTCAGGTACACACCCAATAGCTAATCAAAATACATCCGCTGAGTCTCATGCAATGTATTCTCAATGTTGTATTATCTGAATCCAAACGCTAATGGGGGCATGATATGGTAAGTGTCTTGGGAGAGTTACTATCTCTCTTGCACAAAGATTATCCCCCTTTTGGAGGTTAATCGAGTAGCTTCTATCTTAGGGTTCTTAGTAAGGGTTTCCGTTTGAAATTACCCCTTGTAGTCATGCAAGTGCAATTGAGACCTATATCCTAACAAGGTACCGAAACAAGAAGTAGTCATGCAAGTGTGATTGAGACCACGAGGCTCTACTAAATGCATGATATGAGAGATCTCAAAAGAGAAAACTCAAATAATCCCATCCTCCGAGACTTTAATCTTGAGAGGCCTATTTTTTAGAGTGAGTCGGAAAGCTTAGGTCTAGTTGTACTCATTTAGGTCATTCTCATAGGGTGATTACTTTTTCCAACTGTGATTGGCCCGCTAAAGGTAATTAAATATCAAACATAGAAGTGCTTCAAGGGTTGGGATTTTTGATTGTCCAAACGGACAAGAGCATACTCTCCTACCTTTTAGACAACTTCTCAAGCATAGAAAACAAGATGTTCATTTACCATTAGCAAAAATAAGCGTGCCTAGAAAACTTAAAGAAGACACAAAGTTTGGCTGAGTCCTCTTAGGCAACCTGCAAAATAGATACGTTAGTAGTCATTTTGTTTTGATGAAATGAAACTTTGACAAGTGCAATTTGTTGGTCACCAAATCTAGCTAACCCAAGAACACCTGCAAATCTATCTATGAGATAGCCAATCTCAATCAATGAAACACTTCAGGGCTTGGACAACATAACATAGGATCCTAATGATCCTCCTACACTTCAGGTTCTGCTAGACATAAGGGGGGACACCCTTTTGATGCATGAAATTAACTCATTTACTCACCATGACAACATCAATGAAGCAGATAAATCATTCCACAAGCTCAACAAATTAGATAACACATACATATTGGTTGGATCTTGTATAAATAATGGGTGAAACAAAGCTTTGGAAGGATATAACACAAAACCCTAAACATAAAGGGAAATAGATTTGTCTTTAATTTGAATTAATCTGAAACTATCCCCAAATCTGCAAGACTAGTGCCTTGTTCATTGGGCAACAGAGTCACACATAGAACTGTAAATGTGCATCCTAGTCACAAATTGGTTCTCCTTAAATGATATTCCTGCATTAATACCTTATACTAATGCATTAATCAATCCATTCACAAGATCATCAAATCTGAGACAAATTCCATTATTCATGATTGATTACAGAGTTTAAAACCTTCATTGAAGGATACCTATAGACAATCACACAACCTCCTTTAAATTGACAAGTTTCATCCTCCTTAAGGATTTAATTCATAATAATGGGAATACATACACAGAGACAATAATGTGGGAAATTTACTCATGCTTGACACAAGTAGATCTGCAACTAGAAAACATCTCCAAGACTACAATGTAATCTTTGTACCCTGAAACAAGCCAAAGAATTTTACAAATTTGGGTCAAGAAGTTCAGAGTTGGAAGCCATGAAAACTGGAGCACTTCCTCCAAAATTTTGGAACCCCTACAATTGAGAACTATTAAGAATAAGAAGGAGAGGGAGAAAGATCAGATTTCATCAAAACAAGCCAAGTGTCTCTTTTCCCAACTGAATTTCAATTCCTTCATCTTTCCCATGGAAAGTTCTCTCAAAATATCTGATCTTTGTTGAAACAAACTTCATAACTACATTCCCCATCTTGAGAGTTTTTCGGTGATATATAATACTTAGTATTTTGACCAAAAATAGACCTCTGGGTGAATTAATTATTCATGTGTGCACAATCATTTAAATTTTTTCAATTTTCTATATAGTTTCAACTATATAATTTAACTTTGGTTTTTCCCTCTTTTTTGGCCTGATGCCCTGGCATGTGGCGGTCTCTGATTCACCAATGGGGTCCTACAAGCTATCTTTCCACCTGGACCCACCACCTATCCGCCAACTGTATGCCATGTTGCCACCACCTCGTATGACACCTCATCCATTCGCCACATGTCAGCCACCTCAGCAGGACCTGGACTGCAATCTATCTTTCACCATTTCATGATGGCTAACCTGTGTGCATCTTTGGCTTGCAAAATCACGCGCGTCATCGATCTTCATCAAACTTGCATGCTCTTTAACCTGCTCATTTTTCGTAGAATGCTTTTCTCCATTTCGCAGAGGGTAACAGATGAGCATCTTTGGCTTGTGAAATCATGCACACCGTCGATCTCCTTGGAACCTTCTCACCGATTAAGCCGCCCTCTGTCTGCAAAACTCACTTACCTTGGGATTCATGCCTACGTGGGGTCCACCTATCGCCATATGTCAGCCTCCTTGGTCACCTCAGGAAGCATGCCTACCAATGTGTGGTCCGCTTGGGCGCCCATGAGCACCATCCATTAAAAGCCCTTTGAGGCTTTGACATTATAGATGGGTGGAGATTTGCTTATAAACATTACAAATGTGCACTCCCTAGCCAATGTGGGGTATATGCATTTGCCTGAGTTTTCAGTGCTCTACTTTGGCCATTTCAATAGCCACGCAAAGGGAAAAAGAATTACTACGCACAACCTTAAAATTCAATAGTACTAACTTTATAATTCATTGAAAGTCTCTACAGCCTTATCCATACTACGCAGAGGGAGAATTCTGCCAAGTTTGATGTTTTCAACTTTACAAATAACAAAACATTTTGTTGAAGACCTTCTACTTGCCCTCCACCAATGCCACGCACAGGGAGAATACTAACAGGCAGGGGTCGATGGAGTCTAGCTTCCACCTGTACATTGCCATTTGTTAAAGTTTTTTTTAAAAACCTACTCCAACGCCTTCTCTAGCAGGGAGATGGGGAGGCATGTGGAGCCAAAATTAATACAAACCATTGCATAACACACTGCCAATCAGTATTTGGTTAAGGGTTTGAAATGCCTTTGCTTGCCACACTGAATGGGAGTCTCATCTCAGGCGATACACTTGCCAAAGGCATTTACTTTGAGAGATTTTGTCATGCTGCCTGATCACAACATGTGAGGAAGGAGGAATCTGGTCCTTGTTTGAAAGTTGCAGCCCTTCAACTCCAGCCATCACGTGAGACATTGGCAAGGGTCATGGATTTAGCATTACATCTGCCAATTGAATTGGATAAAGTTTAATGCTGCTGCATGCCTCCCTTTCCAGTAGTATCTTCAGAACTTTTCAAAGCATTGGAACCACCCATACTACCCATTGCTTGAACAAGAGTTTTATCCACAAGTTTAGGATGATTGAACGACTTCCTTAATAAACAAATTACTTGTTGTATACTAGAAGAGGCATGGGTTGATTGCTTCAAATATTTTTACTTGCATTTATTGAAATCTTCTACACCTTGCAATTGAATTTTCTTTAGAACTTCATTTTTATCCTGTCAAAGGCATTTGTTGCTAATGCAATTTACCTTAGAGTTTTAATGCCTTCCTTTATTAACCGCCAATTTACAATTTGGTTTAGTAAATGTGCCTCTTTATTTGTGATTGCACGGGAGATGAATTTTATCATCATCACTCTTATAACATGTCTCATAATCAAAATCAAAATTTAGATACTCTGAAAATCTTTTAGTAAACAAAGTCGCCAATAAAATCAATGCACGAGCATGAGCCAAGTCGGGCCCCAAAGTGGGTCCGACTAAAAAAATTTTCGTTTTCATGCAACTGACCTGTGGAATATCTCAGGGACATTAAACTTACCTCCAAAATCGATCGGCACCATTTTTAGATCATCAAACTGAGTTTTACAACTTTCAGGCACTTACGCCACATTTTTGCATTTAATCGCGAAGATGTAATTTTCAAACTAGTCAAAACACCTTTCTGGACCTCGCCCTCTGATAGGCGTGTACTCCGATCTACAAGGATGAACTCTACCAAACGGTTTGTCAAGATGAATCCCAATCAAAGAGATATTAATTGTCAATAATGACCAACTGGCTTTGTTGACACTGCGGACTTGATGAAGTCAATGTTCAGGCAACACATGATGCCTTTCTTAAAAATATCAAACGACCTCTGTAGACCCTCAAATTTGAAACATGGGTACCTTGAAGTACACATTAAATGTTTGAATTCTCAATTTGACCAAAAATCTGACTGGGTGCAAATGGCGCGCTCATCAAATTAGCAACTTTAACTGATACGACAATGAAAGTACAGATCCCTTAAATAGATGGCTCAGTAAACCCTTTTGAAAACTGATCAAACGGATTGGCAGAGGCTTGAAACTTGAAAAATTGCTTGTCATTTATACCCATAATAACCCAAAACAATCATTCCAGCATGACACTTACTGAGGCAACTTTTACACTTATGCAAAATAGGGCTCTGACTAGCTGTCAAAATAGGGACTTGTCAAACCATACAAATTGCAAACATATTGAGCTTTGAAAATTGAGAAAATGAATTCATGAAGACTTGAAATTTTGTAGGATAACTCACATTTATGCATAGAATCCAATCCATTTTTAATTTCTTTATGAAAATCAACAGGGCAAAAGATATGAGCACTCAAAGTAGGCTACTTAGTAAAATTTGCTTTTGTACCTAAAATGCACTTTCAGCTCACCCCTTGAAATGGGTACATGATAAAATGATCCAAACTGAAATATGAAAGTTACACATCACTGTACAGTCCAAATGAAAGGTGTCGGACATGTTTCCCAAGCCTTACCCTTTGAAAATCAACAGGCTCCATTTTACCCTTTCTCTAACTAGGCCATTCAGACTGACTCATTTGGAAATGCAAAGAAAAATTTTGAAATGGGCCTCTAAACTTGACTCAAATTTAATGAGTCCCAATAGTGGCTCTGACTGGGGATGGTTGATTGCAAGATCAACACAAGAATCTAGATATCTATGGTTAAGCAAACCACCCAAAAACGGACCACTCTCTTGTCTTCTCAAAAATAGGGCTTCCTTATTCTACCCAAACAACAGGCCACTTTATTGAAAACCACACAACTGAAGCAAAGCAACTATACAATAGATACAAACATACTCACCACTGATCATAAGCTACTCCACAATCTTAGCATTTACCTCTGTTAAAAATCTGATTCTCATCACTTGACATCATGATCCAAACAAAGGAACCTTTTAATAACAACTGAGCATAATCCTTATAATCAACCTCTTCTGTCTCATTACTGTAACAACTGGTGTGCATACCTCTTGTTTGATTCTAAACTTTGTAATCATACACTATCTCAACAAAAGTAAAACCATGAGACAACTCACTATAGAGTCTTTCCCACAAGCTGCAATACACTTCACTATCCCAATCAATTCTACCATTTGCAAAGGCATCATCATGCTGAACTTCAAAAATAAAGCATTCAATCTCAACATTATAATTCCCATCAACACATGCCTTATTACCATTTAAATTCATAAAATGAGGGACATTACTAGCCAATTGATGCAAACAAGGAACATAAATGTTACAATCTGGATGTGATACTTCACTATGCTGATCATACTCCATACTATCCTTGTTTATCAAACTCAAAACCTTCGCATTCTCAATATCCCATTCATGGAAAAGAATGCATACCTCTGGCTGAAGCAAATCCTTAGCTAAATCTTCTTCATTCAAACTTATATCCACCCAAAAAACTTCCATTTGTGGTCTAAAGTAGTCATCACATAACCCATGCCTCTTACCTTCATCATGAAGTAAAACTTTACAACACATGCTATTGCTGTTCAGAACTTCATCAGCATTAAAAATTTGTTCAGAACAAGGCAAAACTTCAGCATTTTTATTAATGAAATCAGCACCATGAACATTAGTATCAAAACCAAAGAATTCCATATCCGGTTCAAGCATACTATCAACATTCACATCCTCTTCATGGTACTTCAAATTCTGAAAGCATTCAAATATGGGTTCATTTAAATCTGAAACTAGAACATTATCCACACTGTCACATATATTTTTATCCTCAAAAATACTTTCGTTTTCAGATTCATGACTGAAATATACAACTTGGTCTCCTCTTATATCATCTTCACAAGATGAATAATAAGAATTATCATAACCATCATCAACTACATTATTGACATTAATTTGCTGATCATAAGAAAGTGAATAACTTGTGCCAAGATCACTCTCATTCTGAAATTGATCTTCATTGTTCCATTGTATACCTTCAAGGTGCTGGGAATAGAACTCAATGTCCTCATAATCAACAACACCACTCCATTCTGAAACACATTCATCACTAGGTATACTTGTATTCAAAAACAAAATTAGCATCATCTACAATTCATTTTCAGATTTATCAGACTTAATCAAAATCTGATTTTCATCATATTGCACATTTTGACTTACATAATCAACAACATCTGGTAATCCTTCAATATTTGGTATTGCAACATCAAATATATCAGCAACATTTAAAGACTGATGGTTGTCATCCTCATTAATTTCATTATTATCAACCTTAGGAGATGCTTGATTTACTTCATAATTTGTAGCCATATAATTAGCATAACCGACATACAAATCAAATGGTACATATCCCTTATATATATCTATCTCTATATCAGCGTTTTCACAACACTTCCCACTGATCATTCCATCATTACTGTGAGAGACAATCGGCATTGACAGCAGAGATTCTTGACTCTCATCTAAAATTAAATTATATGCATCAACAAAACCACTCAGAATAGTAGAGCTTAACACATTTGGACAAGGAATGATTTGATCACTTTCAAATGGTATTTCACCATTGAAGGTGCTTTGACAAGAAACAACAACAAATGCTACTCTCTTTGAGATCCCAAATTTTAAATTATTTTTAATATCCCTAGCTATGTTAAAGGCTTCATACAAAGTTTTGGGTTCTTTGTTTCTCAACAAGAAACCCATCTTCTCGCCAAATGCACTCATATAGATATCTAGACATACTTTATCATCAAACTTATATTTTTTGGAAATTTTAGACAAAGCTTATGAAAATCTGATATTAAATATTGGTACCAATTCATCTTCCCTGATTTGTATATAAGTGAATTCTTTCAACAAATCACAATCACTCATCTTTTCATCAAATTGGTCTAAGAAATCTGAAACTAATTCTTCCCATGAGGAAATACAATCCACTAGCAAAAAGGAAAACCAATCCCTTGCATCCTCTTTCAATGACTGGATGAATGACTTCATGCACACATCCTCTTGGCAAATTTCAAACTCTCCTATCAAATCTGAAAATCTCTTCAAATGTTGACATGCTGATTCTGATTTCTTCCCACTAAATATTGGCAAATACTTTCTAATTTCTGTGGGTATGGGATTTGGGTAACCCGGAACATCTCTAAAATTTAGAGTATCATAATACTTCATATTGAAACCTTTCCTATTACATGGTTGTGACATTTCACTAGGCATGGTCATATGTGGAAATACACCCGACTGAAAAACTTCACTACACATTTCTTTCTACTCCCACAAATGATTATACAACCTTGGATAAAAGAATGAAACACTTCAAGCACATGTCATTATTCACATCTATTCATACATTGCTTGACATAAAATTTTCTTCAAATTTGCATACCACAGAAGAACATATACACTGGATATTCAATAGAATAGATATGCAAATAAGTTTGCAATTCCTCTTTCCTTCTTTACTAGTGTTGTTCACTTAATGGGAAAAACAGTTTACTCATTCAAATTTCAGAACAAACATCTTGCATTGAAACTCCTGAAAATACCTGGGTGTTTGCAGCTGTAAACTCTTGTAGATCTGAAGATTAATTTCAACTTTCAGCATGGTCTTTTATCACAAAGTCGCCACCTCTTGCATAGAGGACATTTTGAACAGCAGAATACCATTCAACACAAATTTTAATTCTCTACTTACTCCTTCAATCTCGCTGCAATAAACACTCTTCTAGACTATTTAACACTGGTTTGAAACATAGAGTCGCCACCCAAATAAGGAATTGGGGAAAAGTTTACATATAGCTACAAGGACTTGCTCACAACTCAGCAATATACATTCACTGTTACTCCTTCATAAAATATGACATGAAATAACATATCATTTTACAGATCCAAACAAGGAACATTTTCTTCACCATAAAATCACTTTCAACTCTATGCATATACAATGGACTGACTAACTGGATGAAATTAGACAATTTCTATTCAGCTTCCCCAGCAGAGTCGCCATTTCTGTTGGTCACCAAATCTGGTTAACCCAAGAACACCTGCAAATCTATCTATGAGATAGCCAAGCTCAATCAATGAAACACTTCAAGGCTTGGACAACATAACATAGGATCCTAATGATCCTCCTGCACTTCAGGTTCTGCTAGACCTAGGGGGGGACACCCTTTTGATGCATGAAAATAACTCATTTACTCACCATGACAACATCAATGAAGCAGATAAACCATTCCACAAGCTCAACAAATTAGATAACACATACAGATTGGCTAGATCTTGTACAAATAATGGTTGAAACAAAGCTTTGGAAGGATAGAACACAAACCCCTAAACATAAAGGGAAATAGATTTGTCTTTAATTTGAATTAATCCGAAACTATCCCCAAATCTGCAAGACCAATGCCTTGTTCATTGGGCAACAGAGTCACACACAGAACTGTAAATGTGCATCCTAGTCACAAATTGGTTCTCCTTAAATGATATTCCTACATTAATACCTTATACTAATGCATTACTCAATCCATTCACAAGATCATCAGATCTGGGACACATTCCATTATTCATGACTGATTACAGAGTTTAAAACCTTCATTGAAGGATACCTATAGACAATCACACAATCTCCTTGAAATTGACAAATTTCATCCTCCTTAAGGATTCAATTAATAATTAATGGGAATACATCCATAGAGAATAATGTGGGAAATTTACTCATGCCTGACACAAGTAGATCTGCAACTGGAAACAATCTCCAAGACTACAATGTAATCTCTATACCCTGAAACAAACCAAAGAATTTTACAAATTTGGGTCAAGAAGTTCAGAGCTGGAAGCCATGAAAACTAGAGCACTTCATCCAAAATTTTGGAACCCCTACAATTGAGAACTATTGAGAATAAGGAGAGGGAGAAAGATCAGATTTCATTAGAACAAGCCAAGTGTCTCTTTTTCCAACTGAATTTCAATTCCTTAATCTTTCTCATGAAAAATGCTCTCACAATATCTGATCTTTTTTGTAACAAACTTCATAACTGCATTCCTCATCTCGAGAGCTTTTCGGTGATATATAATACTTAGTATTTTGACCTAAAATAGACCTCTGGGCGAATTAATCATTCATGTGTGCACAATCATTTAAATTTTTTCAATTTTCTATATAGTTTCAACTATATAATTTAATTTTGATTTTTCCCTCTTTTTTGGCTTGACACCCTGCCACATGGCGGTCTTGGATTTGCCAATGGGGTCCACTAGGTGCCACCTCGGACGACACCTCATCACTCTGCCACATGTTAGCCACCTGTCCACCACATCATCGGGACCTACAAGCTGTCTTTCCACCTAGACCTGCCACCTGTCCGCCAACTGTATGCCACGTCGCCGCCACCTCGGATGACACCTCATCGATCCACCATGTGTCGGCCACCTCAGCGGGACCCGAACTGCAATCTATCTTTCGCCATTTCATGATGGCTAACCTGCGTGCATCTTCAGCTTGCAAAATCACATGCGCCGTCGATCTTCATCAAACTTGCATGCTCTTTAACCTGCTCATTTTTGCAGAATGCCTTTTGCCATTTCACAGAGGGTAACGGACAAGCATCTTTGGCTTGTGAAATCATGCACACCATCAATCTTCTTGGAAACTGCTCACTGGTTAAGCCACCCTTCATCTGTAAAACTCACCTACCTTGGGATCTGTGCCTACGTGGGGTCCACTTGTCGCCATATTTAAGCCTCCTTGGTCATCTCAGGAAGTGTGCCCACATGCGTGGGGTCCGCTTGGGCACCTATGAGCACCATCCATCAAAAGCCATTTGAGGCTTTGACATTATAGATGGGTGGAGATTTGCTTATAAACATTACAAATGTCCGTTCCCCAACCAATGTGGGATATATGCATTTGCTTGAGTTTTCAATGCTGGACTTTGGCCATTTCAATAACCACGCACAGGGAAAAAGAATTACTACACACAACCTTAAAATTAAATAGTACTAACTTTATAATTCATTGAATGTCTCTATAGCCTTACCCATACTACGCAAAGGGAGAATTTTGCCAAGTTCAATGTTTTCAACTTTACAAATAACAAAACATTTTGCTGAAGACCTTCTACTTTCCCTCCACCAACGCCATGCACAGGGAGAATGCTAATAGGCAGGGGTCGATGGAGTCTAGCTTCCACTTGTACATTGCCATTTGTTAAAGTTTTTTTTAAAAACCTACTCCAACGCCTTCTCCAGCAGGGAGATGGGGAGGCACGTGGAGCCAAAATTAATACAAACCATTGCATAACACACTGCCAGTCGGTATTTGGTTAAGGGTTTGAAACGCCTTTTCTTGCCACGTTGAATGGGAGTCTCATCTCAGGTGATACACCTATGAAAGGAATTTACTTTGAGAGCTTCTATCATGCTACCTGACCACAACACGTGAGGAAGGAGGAATCTGGTCCTTGTTTGAAAGTTGCAGCCTGTCAACTCCAGCCATCACGTGAGACATTGGCAAGGGTCATGGATTTGGCATTACATCTGCCAATTGAATTGGATAAAGTTTAATGCTACTACATGCCTCCCTTTCCAGTAGTATCTTTAGAACTTTTCAAAGTATTTGAACCACCCATACTACCCATTGCTTGAACAAGAGTTTTATCCACAAGTTTAGGATGATTGAATGACTTCCTTAATAAACAAATTACTTGCAGTATACTAGAAGAGGCATGGGTTGATTGCTTCAGATCTTTTTCCTTGCATTTATTGAAATCTTCTACACCTTGCAGTTGAATTTGCTTTATAACTCCGTTTTAATCCTGTCAAAGGCATTTGCTGCTAATGCAATTTACCTTGGAGTTTTAATGCCTTCTTTTGTTAACCGGCAATTTACAATTTGTTTTAGTAAATGTGCCTCTTTATTTGCGATTGCACGAGAGATGAATTTTATCATCATCACTCTTATAACATGTCTCATAATCAAAATCCAAATTTAGATACTCTGAAAATCTTTTAGTAAACAAAGTCGCCAATAAAATCAATGTACGAGCATGAGCCAGGTCGGGCCCCAAAGTGGGTCGGACTAAATTTTTTTTTTTTTCATCCAGCTGACCTCTGGAATATCTTAGGAACATTAAAATTACCTCTGGAATCGATTGGCACCATTTTTCGGATCATCAAACTGAGTTTTACAACTTTCAGGCACTTACGCCACATTTTCTCATTTAACCGCAAAGATGTAATTTTCAAACGAGTCAAAAGACCTTTCTGGACCTCGCCATCTGAAAAGCGTGTACTCCGATCTATAAGGATGAACTCTACCAAATGGTTTCTCAAGATGAATCTCGAGTGAAGAGATATTAATTGTTGAAAATAACCAACTGGCTTTGTCGACACTGCAGACCTGATGAAGTCAATGTTCAGGCAACACATGATGCCTTTCTTACAAATATCAAACCACCTCCGTAGACCCTCAAATTTGAAACACAGGTACCTTGAAGTACATATTAAATCTTTTAATTCTCAGTTCAACTAAAAGTCTGACTGGGTGCAAATGGCCCGCTCATGAAAATAGCAACTTTAACTGATACGGCAATGAAAGTACAGATCCCTGAAATAGATGGCTCAATAAACCCTTTTGAAAACCGATCAAATGGATTGGCAGAGGCTTGAAACTTCAAACATTCCTTGTCATTTATACCCGTAATAATCTGAAACAAATTTTTTGGCATGAAACTTACTGAGGCAACTTTTACAATTATGCAAAACAGGGCTCTGACTAGCTATCGAAATAGGGACTTGTCAAACCATACAAATTGCAAACATATTGAGCTTTGAAAACTGAGAAAATTAATTCATGAAGACTTGAAATTTTGCTAGATAACTCACATTTATGCATAGAATCTAATACATTTTCAATTTATTCATGACAATCAACAGGGCAAAAGATATGAGCACTCAAAGTAGGCTACTTAGTAAAATCTGCATTTGCACCTAAAATACAATTTCAGCTCACCCCTTGAAATGGGTACCTGATAAAATGATCTGAACTGAAATCTGAGAGTTGCACATCATTGCATAGGCCAAATGAAAGGTGTCGGACATGTTTCCCAAGCCTTACCCTTTGAAAATCAACTAGCTCCATTTTACCCTCTCTCTAACTAGGCCATTCAGACTGACTCATTTGGAAATGTAGAGCAAAATTTTGAAATGGGCCTCTAAACTTGACTCAAATTTAATGCATTCCAACAGTGGCTCTGATTGGGGATGGTTGATTGCAAGATCAACACAAGAATCCAGATATCTATGGTTAAGCAGACCACCCAAAAATGGATCACTCTCGTCTTCTCAAATTGAAGCATGAAAACACTAAAATGCAATCTGTTTTGAAAACACTAAAATGCAATCTATTTTGAAAACACAGAAGGAGAAATTTGTATGACAATTCTCACATACTCGTATGATAATTCTCACCTGCTCGTATGACAATTCTCACCTTCTCGTAGGAGATAGAAAGAGAGCTCGTATGAAATTTTGAATCAGGCCTGGCCAGAAACCTGTGAGATTGAAAATTTGATGATGCTAAGAGGCCAAAAATGAGATTTTTGACCCCACGATGGGCACCAAAATGTCATGCGTGTGAAGTAGGGTACCTATAGCCACAACACAAATACTCAATAGATCATTGCAAGCATGGTTAGTAAATTGAAATCAAATGAAAGATAAACCATGACAAAGCGACCTATCGCCTCTTAAGAGATGCGACTATGGATTTTCTCTCAGATTTGGATAAGCAATCCCAGTGACTTGACTACACCTAGATGGAGGATTTGAAATGATGATGATATGCAAGCTAGATGAGATTGATTATGATAGATTTATCCAAGAGTCTAATTAAGCTAATGATATGCATGATTAAGCTATGATGATGATGCACTTAAGCTATAAAAGAGATAGATTAAGCTACATGATTCAACAATTGTGCTAGAAAATGATCAAATTAAGCTAGATCTAAGATGCAATTTCCTATAATAAAAATGCTCAAATGATATGCTAAAATAGATATGCCTATAGTAACAATGCCTAAATTGATATGAGATGGGATCCTTTGTGCTCCAAACTGGGGGATATTTATAGGATTTCCAAGGCGGTGAGGTGGTAGGAATCAACGGTCAAGCTTGAGTCTGAAGATATCAAGGGTGAAATTGGAGGAGGTTGGAGAAGATGTTGGAGGGAGGGATACTTGTCATCTCTATGGTGACAAGTGTTAAGGAGCCTTTCTCATGAGAGGGCAAGTGTCCAAGGGAGGAGACATGTGGCAAAAGTGCCATGTGTCTCTAGGGGAGAATATCCACACCATAGGAGGTTAGGATGTGCAAGGTAGGATAGGGTTAGTTAAACCCAAGATTAGGTGGAATGGTTGAGGTTAGGGGGATGGTTAGGTTAGGTGGTTAGAAGTTAGGAGGCATGTGGGTAATTTGAATTTAAAAATTTAAATAATAGAAAAAGGCTAATTAACTTTCAACAACTCATAAATTGATTTGTTTTAATTAATTAGGGGATTAGAAGAAATGAATTAAATGGGGGGAGGATTAATTAATTTGGATCAATTAATCAAAGTGAACTATTGAGATGAACCTATTAAATAAATCCTTAGATTTATTAATAAGTAGATGAATGGGAGAATTTAATCAAATTGCTAATGAATTCAATTAAATTGGGAAAGGGGATTAATTAAATAATTACTTATTCAATTAATTATCTTCAGACTATTTTTTAGGTGTATACATATATGAATATGGACATTTATTATGGACTATGATGGACTATATGATGCAAGGATGTTGATTTTATTATTATTATATCATGATTATGATGATTATGATGGTCCTAACATGTGTGTGATGTAGGATGGATGGATGTATGTATATTCCTATATGATGTTTTTATGACTATATGATATGCATGGATGTTGGGATTTTATATAATGTTTATGATCATGATGGATATGCTGGCATTATACACTCTTATGAGAATAGTTTGTGTTGTCATTGATGGAAACCATCTAGCAACCTTCTGGCACTCATCTGGTAAGCCACCAGCAGGCTCTGGCACCGGCATAGACATCTACATACACCGACAGCCACTTCACCGATAGTGGCTAGAATGCATATCGGCACCCCAGTCGACAGGGAATAAACTTTTGTTTATTGTATTTAAATGTAATTATCTTTTGTAAAGCCGACATGGCATATTGTAAAAGACTCATATATATGTATGAGATCTTATCAATCATTTTGTGTAGTAAGGTAGTATGCATGGAGAGAATATATGGATGATATTTTGTATAAGGAGATATAGTTGACAGCAAAAGTTTTGGTTATAGAATGAGCTTAAATCAGTACTGAACCTGTCATAGTTGATGTTGATTTGAAGCAGTACATTGTATTGCATTTCATAATCCACTTTTGTAGTCAGTGTGACTCTTATTGAGCAGTGAGCTCTAGGCAGTTGGTCTTCCTGCATGTGCAGGCTCCTCATTGTAAGTAATATTTATTCCTTGGCCAGTGAGTGAATATTGTGGGTCACAAATCCCACCGACGTTTTTCCCACACCGGTTTTCCTCGTTAAACATCTTGTGTTATGGTGTGTTTTCTATGTTGTCTTTATTGTTCCTGTTTACTGCATTAATTCTTATTTACCGGTACACTATTTTGGAATGCAAAGTTCTTAATGAGGTTAAATATTCTGCTAACTAGTTAGATACTGATTCAACCCCCCCTCTCAGTATCTTTGGGAATGTCATTAATCCTAACAGTTGGTATCAGAGTCTGGTCCTCTTTTTTCAAAAGCCTAATAGATTGAGGAAGATTCTGACACCGGTATAGATGGAGAACTTAAGAAAACAATTGGAAGGAGCTCTTGTAGACTATGATGCAGAGATGTTGAAAAATATCAAACTTGAAGATGATCTAAGGATTGCATAGGAATTCATTCAAGGACTTCAAGAAAATCTTACTATAGCTCAAAATAAACGAAAATAACTTCATGAGAAGATGCAAAATGATAATGATGAAAAGAAAACTCTTAATGAACTTGTGAACAAGTTGAGACAAGAAAAAAATACTATGAAGAATGAAATTCAAGATATGACTATGAGGTTTTGTAAAGATATTGAAGACAGGAAGAAGAATGAAGATGACCTGACTAGGAGACTCAATGATGCTGGAAATGAAAATCTAAGACTCAGTCAAGAAAATGATATGTTGAAGACATATCTGATTCACATGCAACATGATAAAACTGAACTTATGAGACAAAAGGGAATTCTGGAAAATGAGTTGGCTACTGCAAATCAACACAAAGAGAAATTCAAGAAAAGTTTAGAGGAACTTGATGATATGCTGAAAAGTCAAAAACCAAATGGAGATACAAATGGACTTGGATTTGAAGTTGGAGAAATTTTTGGTACTACAAACAATCGTGATCATAGTAAACCGGTAAGAAAACCTAATGCCTACAAATTTAATGGGAAATGCTTTAACTGTAACAAGTATGGTCATAGATGCAGCCCTCTGTGGACTCTGAGGAAGAGATGTTTGATTCTGCCTTTTCTAAGGAGGAGGAATCTAATAGTGACTCTTCAACTAACACAGAGGATAGCACTAATGTCTTGGAGTATGAAAGTGGGAAGAAGAGGAAATATAGTAAAACAAGACCCTCTTCCTCTAAGAGCAAAAATCCAAAAAGAAGACCCCTGATCAGCATCTCTTCGGAAGAGGAGTACTCGGATGACTCTGAAAAGGAGAACCCTAAAGGGTTGCCGAAGAAGAAAACAAAAGACCATACCTAGACTAGGAAAAAGCAGAAGGAGAAAGAGGAGATTGGTAAGGACCCAGTAGCCGACAAGCAAGCTAAGGCCCTGGAAGCTGATCAGAGTCTGGAAAAGGAGACCATGGAAGAGACTCTTAGGGCTGCTGAAAAAATTTCTACCCTCCACATCCCTAAAGAGGAACAAGTTACCCCTAGAAAAGCTGCCCCCCCATCTAGTCCTCCTCCTGAGGATTTGCATGGTTTCATGGAAACTATGGAGTGGCTCATTAATGGCTACAAGAAAGTTGAGGATGAAAACAAAAAACTCTGCAATAGAGTCTTGATCCTGGAAACCATTAATACTGGGGAAGGGAACACTATGGCCAACTATATTGAGGACCTGAAAAACACCATTTCCCAAGCTGAAGACATCAGAGATGCTCTTAACCCCAGGTTTGAGAAGATTGAGAAGGATTTGCTGGAAAGGAAGAGCCTTGCTGACACTAGCGATAAAATCCTCTCGGACACCGTTACCAAAATTGGTAAAATTGAGGAGCGTCTGAAGAACATTGCTGAACAGAGCCTAAGTATCCTAAAGATCTTAGCTAACAACACCCACACCCTCATCAGCAAATTGGATGAAGAAAAGGAAATCCAAGACATAGACCTGGAAGCTGAAGGAACAAGGGAAGCTCAAGGTCCCAGAACCTGCACTAGAGGAAAGAGGAAGGAAAAGAAACCGAACAAGGAACTAGAAGACCTGAAAGTTGTCGAGGCCACCTATGATGAGCTGGTGATTAAGGCGGAGGATTTGCTAAAGAAAATTACTGTGTAGTGCCTTCTCTATTTCTTTGTTGTTTTTTGTTGTTAAGTTGTTCTTTCTGTCTACTGGTCTTTTGGCCAGTCTTTTTGTATGCGGACTTTAAAGCATTGTTCTTCCTAGTGCTTTTTCTCTATCTATGTTGTAAAGGTTTTGGGTCCTGAAAACCTATTTTTTAATTAATCAGAACAAGTATGGTCATAGGGAAAATCAGTGTAGATCTAGAAATAATCAGAACAAGTATGGTCATAGGGAAAATCAGTGTAGATCTAGAAATAATCAGAACATTAATGTACCCACCGGTCAATGTTCCAAATGCAACAAAGTTGGTCATAATTTAGAAAACTGCATAGTGAATGTGAGATGTTATGTTTGTGGAAGATTTGGGCATTTATCTAATCAATGCAGATTAAAAACTGACATAGGATATGGAAAAGCTATTCAGAAGAATAATGTGACTTGTATGCTTGTAACAAAATTGGACATATTGCAAAATTTTGTAGAAGCAAGACTTCACCGACAAATAATAAAGGACCCATTTTGAAAGGCAAAGAAAAGGTAGATGAAGTAAAGCAAGAATTTTCAAAACAATGGATTAGGAAGATAGATCAGAATGTTGATGAGACTATTTATTCACAGGTAGAACAGAGTATTACTCCACCGATAGGAGATTCGTCATCCAACTGAGAAGTAACCCTTTGGGGGTATTGCAGCAAATTGAATATCATATAGATTACCCTCAGTTGATGGTGAGAAGATAGATTTCTTCTTTACCGGCAGATGTGTTAAGTTTTCACTTAACTGACGAGCATTTAATGCAATTGTTGAAAGAAAAGTCATTATAAATCATCGATTTTCCCTCATTTTTTATTCACCGAGCATTCAAATTAGCAGAGCACAAAATCTGAGCAAAGGCATTCAAGCTAAAGGTGTGAAGCGATTTCTTTCAAGCATTCAGACATTATCAAGCAGCTAAAGGTATTTTTCAAATGTCTTCTTCTTCTTCTACTCCTGAATTTATTGCAAACCCTACTATTCTGGAAAACGTAAAACACCCTAGGCCCGTGTTTAAAATTATTCTCAAAGTAGCTAAGAAAGATGATTCCATAGGAGCATTTTGAACATTCCTAAAGGTGTAGCTTAAGTGAAGACCCTAGGATATATATTCATTGCAACATTGAAGAATTAGGTTATGAGGAATTGTTAAAAATGTTTAGAATTGTAATTTGTGATGAAAATGGTACTGTCAAACCCGAGCACAAGATTGTGGAGACTTTAGGTTTTGTTGAAATATTGAATATCCCTGAATTTTCAGAAGAAGTAGTGATAATTGTCCTAAGTAGGGCACATGGAGAATTTCTATGGTTGGACTCTGTCTGCAAATTCACCCAGCAAGCATTTAGGGTAGTAACAAGTTTACCCTCAACCAACAGCAGACCAGACAAAACAAAGAAAGTTCCTAACAATAAAGTGATGACCCTAACTGGAGCAACATCATATAGTAGAACACTAAGAGTGAATGACATCAGAGACATCAATGTGAGATTCATAAGTGTGATAGTTGGTTACAAGACTACACATGCAAATAGACTTAATTCAGTTTCTAGTCTTTGCATTAATAGTGCTTATGCAATGGTCAACAACAATGCAAAAATAGATGTGTGTGAATGGCTAAAAGATGAACTCATAGATAATTTAAAAAAGATTAAAGGAGACAAGAAAGGGACATTTCATTTTGGTAATCTTTTAGTATGCTTAATGTTGTATTTCACAAAGGAAATCCCCGGTATAGGATAGAAAGACTTTGGATATGACATACTGGTAGGAAAATAATTATAGGAAGCTTTCACCAACATGGGAACTACTAAGGACAGCAACATAACTGAATACTTTAATGTTTTTCAAGCTAAAATGAAAACTAGAGAAAGACTACCACAGAGTGTAGTGGATTAATATGACAAAGAAATATGTTTTGTATTCAAGAAGGATGAAACATGGATGGAAGTTGTACTTCATAGAACTATATGGGTAACTAAAATGGGCTATGAGGTAGATCTCAACATTATTGAGACTTATGCAAAAGCTTTGTTAGATGCACCAAGAGAACCAATAGAAGAAGTTTTTGGTAGGGCAGAAACAATTGAAAGTGATGTGAAAACAATGAAGCAAAGGAAGAAAAGAGAGAAATATATAAGAGATGTATCAAAGAAGGTAAAGGAAATCAAAGAAAATGTTATGAACATTACTGGTATAATAGCTAGTGAGATGAAAGGACTGCAACCGGAGGCACACACTTCTCCAGTTGGCACATCTTCTGACAGTGAGATACCAGCTGAATTCAAAAGAGTTGAAAGGAAGAGAAAACCTTGACCGGTACCCTCTCCTCTACCCAAAAGAACAAGGACTTTAAGGAAGAAACAATAGGAAGTAAGGAAACTGGCTAAGAAACTAACTCCTAAGAAGAAATAGAGACCGGTTATACCTTTATTGGATAATTTATTGAATGAAATAACTGATGATGGCAATTCAGCTAATGTGAGTAAATTGTATAACACATTCAACAATTCAAAAAAGGAAAGCATTGAAAACAATATAATTTTACTTCTAGATATATACAAGAAAGTTTTAATTAAAGTTGTGGATGACTTGCCTAATGAACTATATAGAAGATTAGATGCAAAGAGGATTGCAGTGATGGAATTGGACAAGAAACTAAAAGTTGAAAAACTTCTAGTTGTACATCCAGTTAACTTAAAAGAGGAGATTGATTACCTGATTTGTGAGGCTAATAGATCCATTTTTGCTAGTGGTCACCAGCAAGTAAGTTTGATGGTAGGTACAGAAAATGAGATTGCAAAGGAGACTACTGATAAATGGGATATCTTCTTTGTGGAAAAAGAAAAACAAGAGGAATTGAACCAACCAAATAAAAAATTCAAAGTTTATCAGAAGGATAAGGACAAAGGGAAATGTAAAGTTGGTGGAATACTAAACATCAAAATAACTGACAATTTTCCACCACCCTTGGATATTGCATCAGTACATACTGATGATCCACCAGTTACTAAAAATGAAGGTGTCACACATGATAACACTAATCCTGAATCTGAAATACTATTCACCATGAATGTAGACACTCAGGAAGTGAATATTGTTGTGGATAAGGATAGTGTTGAGGCTAAGGATGATAATGTTGATAGTGGCAATATTGATGATAAATTGGTAGAGACTATTGAGGTTGAGATCCAAACTAGGCAAACATTACAAATAGAGCAACCATTCAATACTAGAATGAATGAAAGTATAGATGTTGGCACAAAGAAACCTACTGAGACTGAGATATCGACAGTTGAGCACACACAAAAACCTACAGAGGCAGAGGTACATATTGAGGTAGTGAAACTGGTAATCATTGAGAAACTTAAACAATCAGACAAGCCTTTACTGGTTGAAATGCAAACTTAGACTGATCCACTGGAGGTTAACACAAGCAAAATGGTTACAAATGTTGGAAGCATAGAGGTAATTAAGGTAGTTGGTCAGACATCTGGTACTTCATCAAGTGAATTCAGACCTACTAATGTAATAGAGGTACTCCTAGACTCAATCAAGAAGATAACTGATTGTAATGCATTGGCTTGCAAGGAAATTGATGACACCATACCAATTCTTAAATTGGTTGCATCCAAATGTAACATAGATCATGTAAAGGATTCTTTAGGTAAATTGGACACATTGTCCAAATTCATCACTGACAATGTAATAGTGGTTGATAAGGTGAATGAGGACACATTTAAAGAGAAAGTTGAAAAGGAGAAGGATACATTCTTTGAGGATACAATAAAGAAGTGCACAGAACACATGAATACACTTTTATCGGCACTGAACACTACAATTTTGGAATATAAAGAGTTGTGCACAGAAACATGCAAACCACATCTTTTGACAAAGGACATTGAAAAGGAAATAAGCAGAGTACATAGATAAATAGATGACATAGTTGATAACATAATTGGTTCATCTGAACCTATATCAGTTATTGGGCAAGAAATAGTAGGTTTTGAGGAGAAATTGGAGAAATTTGAGAAAGAGAAGGAAAGGATTAAGGCTAATGCCAGAGAACTTAAGTATAAACTTACTTGGTCCCAAGTTGGACAATCTAATCTCTCTGAGAAATGAAATCTTCAAGGCATTATTTTAAGGAGAAAGATTACCAGAAGAGCACATGCATCATCTCACTGCCATGATCCAACAGAATGAGGAAACCTTGAACGATGGCAACAAATTCATGCAGAGTCTTAATTTGGTTTTGGCAGACATATTTCAGATTGTAATCAACTGGTTACAAACTTTGAGGTGAAATTTTTGCACTCATTTGACAATTTTTGACAACCTTTGTCATTGATGTCAAAGGGGGAGTAGTGGAAGGAGAAAAATGATTAATCAGAGGAGATCATCTTCTCAGGGGGAGCACATCTTTTTGGTAACTTTTTGGACTTCACTTTTTGGAAATAGTTTTTGGATTTTTCTCATGAGTGTTGCCATAAATGCCAAAGGGGGAGATTGTTGGCATTCTACACTCTTATGAGAAGAGTTGGTGTTGTCATTTATGGCAACCATCTAGAAACCTTCTGGCACTCATCTGGTAAGCCACCAACAGGTACTGGCATGGGCATAGACATCTACATACACCGGCAGACACTTCACCAACAGCAACTACAATGCATATCGGCACCCTGGCCGACAAGGAATAAACTTTTGTTTATTATATTTAAATGTAATTATCTTTTGTAAAGCCGACATGGCATATTAGAAAAGACACACATATATGTATGAAATCTTATAGGTCATTTTGTGTAGTAAGGTAGTATGCATGGAGAGAATATATGGATGATATTTTGTATAAGGAGATATAGTTGACATCGAAGGTTTTGGTTATAGAATGAGCTTAAAACAGTACTGAACCTGGCATAGTTGATGCTGATTTGAAGCAATACATTGTATTGGATTTCATAATCCACTTTTGTAGTCAGTGTGACTCTTATTGAGCAATGAGCTCTAGGTAGTTGGCCTTCTTGCATGTGCAGGCCCCTCATTGTAAGTAATATTTATTCATTTGCAAATGAGTGAATATTGTGGTTCACAAATCCCACCAAGGTTTTTCCCACACCAGGTTTCCTCGTTAAACATCTTGTGTTATGTTGTGTTTTCTATGTTGTCTTTATTGTTCCTATTATTGCATTAATTCTTATTTACCGGTACACTATTTTGGAATACAAAGTTCTTAATAAGGTTAAATATTCTGCTAACCAGCTAGATATTGATTCACCCCCCACTCTCAGTATCTTTGGGACTGTCATTAATCCTAACAGGATATGTGTGTATGTAGGATGGGCCTAACACATGTTTGATGCAGGTGGATTATGTATGCATGTGGTTTTACTCTTTTCTATGATAATGTATGTATGATAGCCTAACTATTGTGATTCATGTAGGATGAGTTTACTATGATGTAAATGTGTATTTATGCAATATGGATTTATATGGTTGTGATGGATATGAGTATGATGTACTTTTGTGACTTTTAGTTTTATAATATGCATATGGAAAGTGAAATACATTGTTTTATGGATGAACCCAAAAATGACAAATGAAATGATTGCTATGATACAAATGATATGATATGAATGAAAATGATCATGAACCAAATCCTAAAAAATAAAATAAAAAATGAACCCTAAGATGAACCCTAAATGAGCATGATATGATATGAATCCTAAAATGAACCCTAAAAGAAGAATGATATGATAAAAAAGGATCATACTATAAAATGAATTGTAAAATAGAAATGATTATGAAATGAATGCTAAAAAGACAATGAAATAAGACCTAAAATTAAACTAATCTCCTATAATGAAATGATAAATGCAAACATGACCAATGAAATTAATGTGATAAAGATATGATGTGAGTGAAAAGGAAAGAAAACTTAAAACTGAAAATGAAATCTAAAATGAAAATGATATGGTATGCATACTAACATGAAAATGAGTGATAAACTGAAATATAATGTACTGGCTAATAATGCAATGTTTACTAAATGAACTTTACCTTAAAAATGTAATGAATGCAGTCCAAAATATTGAAAGATCAGTTGAACAAGTCAAGGGAAAAGAGAAAGGAGCTTGTTGATCAACTTAAAAGGAAAGAGAGTCAAAGCATTGATGAAGAAGCCCTGAAGGAAAAGACTAAATAGTGTGAGAGACTTGCTAGAGCTAATACAGTCTAGAAGAATGAGATGGAAGCCATTGTGATGATATTGATAAAATAGATTGAAGAAAGGAAGAAGAATGAGGAGAAGCTTGCTCAATCCCAAAATGACAAATCTAAAGAATGTTGTAGACTTGAGGATGAGAATGGAAAGTTGAAGACTGACCTACAATGTGTTAGAGATCGTGAGGAAGATCTTGAAAGACAAATTATTCTTCTAATATATGATCTTGATGTTGCAAATGAGTACAAGGAGAAGCTCTAGGTCAGCTCAACCAAACTTGATGAAATGTTTGCAAGCTAGAAGAATCCTAATGACACATAAGGTCTTGGATTTGAGAAAGGTGAAAGCTACAAGTTATCTCAATAGAAGAACAACTCAAGAAAGCATCTAGTAAGGCAACCTAATACTCATAAATTCAATGGTAATTGTTTTGTTTGTAATAAATTTGGTCATATGTCTAGTCAATGCAGAGATAGGATGAATAATAATGATCCATATTTTACTGGTCAATGTTTCAAATGCAATAAGTATGGTCATAAGGCAAATGAATGTAGAAGTGTGATGAACAACTTTTAAAATAGGAGAAATGTCAGATGTTATGCATGTAGTAGGTTTGGACATGTCGCTAATCAGTGTAGATCAAGAGGAAATCAAATGAACTTCAGACCTATGCAAGGAAATATTGTTTTCTATGCTTGCAACAAATCTAGTCACATTGCTAAGTACTCTAGATGTAGAAATGTGAATAAGAGAGGTCGAGAAGACAAGAACAAGAATGTAAAGCCATATGAGAAGGGTAAAGAAAAATTTGAAGAGATCAGAGATTGGATGAAGAAGACTTGGGTCAAGAAAAGTGATTCAAAGTTAGGAAGTGGGTCTGCACCTGATAGCAGTGTAGGAACCTCATCTGGTAACTAAGCTAAGACATCCAATGTTAAGGGGAGGTTTTCATGAAAATTTTTCAAACCCCCTCTTTGAGATTTGTGCCAGATTTTGATAGGTTGTAGAGGTGTATATGATGATTGTAGATTTTTTTTATGGATTTGTGAAAGAATTTGAGCGCATTTGAATTTCGAAAAAAGAATTCTTGAAGATGGAGAGTATCTAAAAGTATTAGGGAAAAGCATATTTATTACAGTGAAAATTTAGGTTTGTGGTGAATGAAAAGTGATTTTGCCTCTTCATTTCCCACTTTGAGATTGAAGAGAAGTTTGAAGAGCTCTGCAAAGAAGACTATCAAGCGAGATCAAGTGCTACAAATTTCTGAAGTGATTTGGTGAGAAACCCTAATCCAGTGCAAGGTACTTATCAGTAGAACTTTTTTAGTTTGAAATTTATGAATTTGAAAGAATGGTTGCATCTCGTATTGCTACCCCTCTTGTTGTGAACATAACTGAGCATGAACGACCTAATTTCAAGAATCATCCCTTCATTTCTATGGAGGGTGACCCTAATGAAATGCTTGCAATCTAGAAGAATCCTAATGACACATAAGGTCTTGGATTTGAGATAGGTGAAAGCTCCAAGTTAGCTCAATAGAAGAAAAAATCAAGAAAGCCTCTAGTAAGGAAACCTAATACTCATAAATTCAATGGTAATTATTTTATTTGCAATAAATTTGGTCATATGGCTAGTCAATGCAAAAAAAAGATGAATGACACTAGTAGAAATATCACAAATAAATGACCAGGTGACTAAAACTTTTAGTGACGACAAGTAAAAATGACCAAATTCTAGTCATTTTTTGTAACACAACTATAAATGACTAATTTGATCATCAGGGAAGAAAACACAACTAAATAATTAGTCACAGAAATAAAAATGACTAAATAAATGACTAATTTGATCATTGGATAAAATACACAACTAAACATTAGATTTATGCTTGAACAATAGTTGTATATATGATTAGTATAAGAAACAATGCTTTTCTTCTATTCATTAATGATAAGACACTTGTTATCTTTTTTTTCACCTTTCTAGTAAAAAAATGGCCCATATAGGATCTTAGACCCTCATAGTTAAAATTTTGGAGATAGTTAAAGCGGATTTAAATAAAACCAAAAGTCTTTGGTTTATTTAAAATAAGTTATAATCATTATTTTCCTATTTTTATTAAAATCAAAGCTTTCAAGAAAGCACTTATTCCACATGTATTAGAGAAAAAAGAGGTTATTTTTAATGTTTGGAGGGAAATGAGAGTTGAGTTGTGTTCCCTCTATACTGTGACTTTGGTTTCTCCCTCATCTTCTTGTTTCAGAATGAAAATGGAGTTTCGTGCACAAAATATCACATGCAAATTATTCTTGAGCCCTTGTAGCAACTGGATTATATCAAGAAGGGACAAAAGTTTGAATTGTGCAAGGGTTCTTGATGCAGAAGAAATAGTTTCAGCATCCTAAGAATAGTAAAAGCCATTTTTAGAGGATCTTGTATGTGGTTGCATACGATATGACTAAAGAGAACATAGTCATGAACACCACCACAAGGATCCCATGCACACTATTATCCAAGGAGGTAGGTTTGTTTAATCTGAGAGCTCTCTTATTACAATCTGAGAAAAGAGTTTAGTCTCATATGCATGAGAAAATGCGAGTTTTATGCTCTTATTTTCTCAATAAATGATGATCATGGAAAGGGAAATGTTATGAGTTTATGAATGTTTTGTTCAATATTTTCACAACTTTATTTTGAAAAATATCCTTTCATTGCCATATTTTTATGAGTCTTCCTTCCAAATCCTTTAGGGTTAGATTGATCCTTATGTATAACAATGAAAAATTAAAGTATTTGTTCACTATTATAAACCCTACCAAATAACAATGGCCTAACTCAAAATAGAGAACCCAAAGAAAAGTGATTTTACTCATTGTTAGGAGGGTCTTCATAGATAAAAAAAGACAACCTCAAATATCCTCCTCATAGTGGAAGAATATGATATGATAAGATTTTCTATTCATATGGGGTCATGATAGAAAAAATATGTGTGTATTTTCTTCCAACTATCATATTGTAGTAATCTTCCAGATTAGAGCATGTAAAGTATATGGATACTATAAGCCCTTTGTATGGTAGTAGCAATTGTTGCATTTCAGTATACCTATATCTATTGCAATAGTTGATATATTTCAATACTTCTATAATTTAACCTCATGGTAGGGGGGCCTTAGATCTAGTAGACAGTGATAAATGTGAAGTTCTTAAAATCTGTAAATATATTACCCCTTAATCAAGCCTGGAAAACCTCCTGAAATTATGGAATTTCTCCCTAGTTGCCCCTTGACTTAGATTTAAATTTGAATTTGAAATAAAAATCTTGTTATTATGATCCATACACTTCTCTTAGTGACTATGATTTCATTCTTGATTAGTAAGCCATAACAATAACCACAATCTCTAGGAAGTCTAATAGTGATCTCATGACTAGCTGCAAGTCTACTTTTTACTATCAAAGGCTCTCTTACTATGTAAAATGAATTTCTTTCTATATTGAAATAATTTCTTTTGTCTTCTTTCTCACTAGGGTATGAAATGTATCTATACTTTAATGGTGATGTTTCTCTTTTATCATTTCAGAAGGATACCTTTCTTTAATGTGCAACCCCTTAATTGATGTGACAGTGATTTGATTAATACTTCCAAATCTAACTGCTCTCAACAAAGGTATACTTTGTATCTTCTTTTTTCCTTTCCATTAGTATTTATTTCTTCATATTCACTTACCCTTATGATTGTAATGGTTCTATATCATCATCTTAATATAATGAAAGGAACATATTCTTCTTATTTATTACTCTTGCTATCTAGGATATTCACAACTCCCACTTCAAAGCATTAACCCCCTATCATTTTGGTCTTTCATAGTGTTTAGAACACTATTTATTTTGAGATGTCACTGCTCTCTTTGTATAACTCTTATACTTTCTGTGCATTTTTCATTGTCAAAACCCTTGTTATGATTGCAAAGTATGCCTTTGACAAAGTGTGCCTTTATAACAAGGATTTCTATGACACCAAAAGGATATTCATTCATTGTCTCATGTATCATGTTTTCTACAGTCATTATTGGCTTTGGACTATTTTCTTTGATGTACTGAAGTTTCTTTATGACTACAATGTGATTGTGATCAAATCTTCATGTGGTTGACTGTGAATATGATTGATTCATTTCAAAATTACTGTCATTTTGACTATTATATGACTATCTTAGATCAATCATAAATTATTGTCAAAAATAATGTACGACTGTCAAAGTATGAAGCCTTAATGCTCCAATAAACCTCTATTTTCATTTATTTGACTCATCAGTATGCCAAAAATTACTGTACTTAAACACTTTACTATTCTAACAGTAAACCAATAAAGCAGTTTAGCAAACAAACCGGTTAGCACACATGCAAACCAAATAGCAAATAATGCATTCACCCACAGAAGCACAAACACTATAAAACAAGATATTTTGACGTGGAAACCCAAATGGGAAAAACCATGGTGAGATGAAACTCACAAGTAACTATCTGCAGAATAGGAAGCAGACCGGTTAAGGTCAGACCGGTTAAGGTCATACAATGTTCTTTACCAGAACAGATCCTGTTAGGAATCTCAATCTCTGTTAGGAGATAAGTCCAATTAAAGACTACCTTTCTAGAGGATTTTAGATCCACAGATGTGAACCACCTTGTTAGAGGATTTACAAAAGGCTTTCTGGGCCTACCCAGTTAAGGGCTTCAAACTTGTCGAAGATGTGAGTAATCAACAAGTGAGTGATCTAGCAAATAGCACAAATTGCTTGGTTAGATCCTTGATAGCTCATTCCTAATGCATTCCAGCATTACTTCAGTCTTCAACACATTCACACTCTCCTTTTCTCACAGACCTGAACTTCTCTTCTATATTCACACTTACAAAAACTCATCAACCACCTTAAACCCTAGAAACAACCTAAAACCCTAGACAAGATGTCCTTATTAAGGAATCTGATTTCATGTCAGTCCAATAGGATTACAATACAATTTCCTAGGTTTAATGCATCTAGACATATTTGGTAACACGACGCAAAAAGAACCGCCAAACAATCAGTGGATGGTAACTCGTCACAAAATGTTGGTTAGTAACTCATCATAGAGTATTACCGGTTTAAACAAAATACCAGTTTAAGAAAAATACCGGTTGTCGGTTTGACAAAAATGAAGACTGAGAAATATGAGTTGTGCCACTTCGTTCCTTTGTACTGCTTGAGATCCTTGAACCGCTTGGGGTCTTCATACCGCTTGAGATTGGTAAACACTTTCTGCAAAACACCGATAGTCTAAAGAGTATAATACATCATACCGGTTTGAACAAATACCGGTTGAGCTTTAACTCATACATACAAAAAGTGATCTCAACTAAAGTGTGTGTCCATCAATGACAATCACAACATCAATCATCAAAAAAGCCAACAGATATCGTTGTCCTCTACAAAGATAATTCCATGAAGTCCTTTGACTACAATAATCTTCATTATCTCATAGCTTCATGATAGTCAAAGTGACTTATTTCTTTGGTTTAGGGACTCCCACCATCTAAAAAATTAAAGGAGATCTATGCCATTCATGAATGCATGCTCAGTGTTATTCTAGTGACTGCCCTTGAAGGGACTACTCCATCTTACTCACTTCCTTTGTTTTTTTCTCGGTGACAATCATTATTGCTATGACTATCCTTGATAGCTAGTAACTGTTGCATTATTGACAGTGGGCCTTTCTATTCTGAGAGTGTTGCTACCCTTGATTTCATGCTACTGTATCATTCCTTTTACAAAAAATGGTAGCCATTTTTGCAATGGTCTAGACCTATTTGATGACTATCCATTTGGATTTTCTTGATGTATATTTTGATGCTCTGTCTTACTTGATAATGATCCTCTAAATAATATCTCTCAAAACATGACTATTTTGATGACATTGTTAGGCTTTTTTTTCACTTTGATTTCCATTCAATTCACTTAACCTTATAAGCTTAGGGACTATACATTTCCTTAACTATGTGTTGCATTCTATCATATGTCATTGTCATGTCACTACTTGGTGAAGCAATTCTAAATGTGACTTGATCATTCCTCTTGGGTGACAAACTTCATTCCTTGAACCATCCTTAACTCTTCAAGAACTGCTACTAGACTTTGTATCTATCATGTCTGCTACCTTGAGATTCTAGTTGCGTCTATTCTTTTGATTGTCACTGTAGCGTAGAAATTAGGAATCATCACAAGATAAGTAGATCAAATCAAAACATTAAACATGATAGCTCAATCATAAGAAAACTCATTGAAATGAACCTAATTCTAAAGCACATTCAATGGAGGTATGGAAACAAAGCATTCAAGAGTAAAATTATGCAAACCAGACGTAGAGTTGAATACTTCTTCCATGCAGCTCCATTGTTATTCTTTCCTCTTCAATAGGTTTGTGGATCTCACCTACAAGTGCATACACAATTGAAAGCAAAAAGCTCAAGAATACTAGAAATGAAAGTTCGGTAGTTTGATTGAAATTCGGGATTCAAGGGATTCAAGGGATTTGAAGGGATTAAGAATCAAGGTTCAAGGATCTGATTTGATTGAAAATCATCCAATTTATAGAGAAATTGGAGAAATGAGCAAATTAGCATGAAAGAGATTCGAATAGAAATTCAAATCAAGAATAGCAAAATTATGACATATCTATGACAAATTGCTATGCAAGGCTTATGACAATTCATGACAAATTTCTATGTCGGGTTCACCAGTTAATGTAGCGTAGAAATTAGGAATCATCACAAGATAAGTAGATCAATCAAAACACAAGACAATCAAAGCAATATCATGAGAATACTCATTGAAATGAACCTAATTCTAAAGCACATTCAATAGAGGTATGAAAACGAAGCATTCAAAAGAAAACATTATGCAAACCAGATGTAAGATTGAATACTCCTTCCATGCGGCTCCATTGTTGTTCTTTCCTCTTCAATAGGTTTGTGGATCTCACCTACAAGTGCATACACAATTGAAAGCAAAAAGCTCAAGAGTACTAGAAACGAAAGTTCGGTAGTTTGATTGAAATTCGGGATTCAAGGGATTCAAGGGATTTGAAGGGATTAAGAATTAAGGTTCAAGGATCTGATTTGATTGAAAATCATCCAATTTATAGAGAAATTGGAGAAATGAGCAAATTAGCATGAAAGAGATTCAAATAGGAATTCAAATCAAGAATAGCAAAATTATGACATATCTATGACAAATTGCTATGCAAGGCTTATGACAATTCATGACAAATTTCTGTCAAGAATTTATGACATTTTATGACATTTTATGGCATTTTATGACAAATTCTATGACACATTTCTATGTCAAGAATTTTATGACAATTTATGACAAATTCTATGACAAATTTCTATGTCATTGCCATAAATTTAGGAGAGAAATAGGTGGAAATTGAATTTGGAATTAAGAAATTAGGAAATTAGAGAATTAGTGAATTAATCAATAATTTTTCATTTATTAATTAATTCACTCACAAAGAGGAATAATTAGCCAATTAAATGAATATTTAATTGTAATGAGAAAACTTAGGATTAATAAATAATTTAGTAATCCTAAAGGAAGAAATGACACATTAGGTTAAATGATTAAATCACAAAACCCTAGAAGGCGAATTAGAAATGCGAGGATGACAATTAGGTCTATAATTGACTTGATCATGATTTGATTTGATAAATGACCAATGCGACAAAATGATTTGATTGATAGATGTGCCAATTACGAGGAACAATGACAAATTGATCCAAATTGACATAATTGAGACAGATAACGATCGATGACAAATCGGTTGAAAAATGACAAAATTGACAAAATAGATTGCAAGATGACAAGATTAGACATGACCACGATCGATGACAAATCGATCGCAAGATGACAAGATTGAAGGATTGATGATAAATCGACAAGATTGATAAACCGATCGCCAAATGATAAGATTGAAAATAGGACAAAACCCTAATTAGGATTGACGATGTCCAAAATGATAAGATTGATGATAAAATTGATAAGATTGACAGGAGGACAACGATCGCAAGATTGACAGGATTGATAAGAGGAAAAAACCCTAATTAGGATTGACGATGTCCAAATTAATGTGAAATTAGCATGCACATTGATGCAATAAGATAAAATCGATCAAAATCATGACTGGATAATGCTATCGACAAGACCAAATTCGAGGACGAGATGATTGAAGAATGTAGAAGAATGACTCGATGCTCACAAATGATAAAAATCAAGTGCGTGACATAGGAGAAATGTTAATGCGATGCAAAAAACCTAAAATGAGGCAATGCGCAATTGTTAAAGTATGACTTCGCAAGCGTTGACCATTTTTGGGTGTCTACATTTTGCCCCTCTTTGAGACACTGCGATTCTGAGCGTTGTTTCAAAGAACAATAACTAAGTGCCCCAGACAATAATAATGACATATGCATGCCCCCTCGAGGAATTGGCCGGAAATGTGCAGAAAAGAGGCCAATTGATCGATAAGAATGATAGAAAATGATAGGATCAAACAGACTGCCAAGATGGACTGAAGAAATGTTAGTAAGCAGAAATTAGACAGAGGATAGTTAGAGATGGAGGAAAACTTGCTTTCAGTAATGCACTTTGTAGGTGAGAACCTTTATTTTTATTTAGCAAAATGGATGCGCAGCATCATGGCATTGAAGGCCAGAGCTGAAATGCAACCCTTTTTGCAAAAGACAGACACATCACAGATAAATGACAATCACGATCAAAAAAAAGAAAAGGGATCATGAACCATCCCGGTCACTCTAAATCACTCAGTGACATCATCGAGCAACATAGGAACATGATCGAAGCCAAAGATAAATAATTAAAAAGATAAGACTCACAAATTCAAGCAAATCAGACAAACATCTTGATCTTCATTGTCAAAAGTTGAAAGTACTGATAGGACGATCATGCTGTCTGGTTTCAGGAAATGTGATACCCCGTCTAAGACAGGACACAGTCTGGTTTCGAGTATACCACACCCTGTATAAGACCCATGATAATAGGAACAAGGACAAATGATTGTTTTGATGCGGATATGCGATTGATATGACAATTTGGATCAGTTTGAATGGTTGAGTTGATTGAAAAGGTTCATCTGTTAATGCGTGATTTCATTAAAGCACGATGTTGGATTGCGAGTATGCTCAGTGATCTGTCGATGCATAAAGGGAATACTTTATTACAAAATGCATGTTTTTGTGTTTGTTGTCGAGTTTTACAAATTTTTTTTTGTGTTCATTTTTTTTCAGGACTTTATATGATTTTTATGGATTTTTTCAGGACATTTTTGAAATTTTTAGGATTTTTGCATGACATTTTTCAATTTTTATGACTTTTTTCATGACATTTTTCAATTTTTATGAGATTTTTTCAGGACTTTTTTCAATTTTTAAGACTTTTTTAGAGATTTTGCCCCTAGTGTCTAGCAAGGAAAGGAATATGATAGGTGAATAAATAGGCTTGCTGAAATGTTGGTGGATAGAAGGAAGATAAAGGCCTTTTATTATGGAGACAATACAGATGCAAGTTTCAAGGGCTATGGCATGATGGGACAAGAGACTGGATATGATAATGTAAAGCAGGAACATGGCATGAGGGACATGTCAAGAGGTTTTGGAAACCATGTTTAAATTTTGCGTCCTTATGTCAGATCAAGATCAAGGAATGAAGAAGAGTGTATGGATAGTGATAAGATATGGATAGGATAAGCAAGACCAAGAATGAGACACATTCAATAGAGACATGGACTGAAAGTCGAGATTGGCTAAGGGATAGTGGCAGAAAGCTACAATAAGCTAGGGAATATGGATGAAAAGTTATGATAAGCAAATGGATAAAGACCAAAAGCTATGATAGACTGAAAGCTGCAAACAAGATACATGATGCTCATGAAGATCGTCAGCCTTGTCAAGATCAAAGGTGGAAAGGGAAAATGGACATGAGGGACAATAGTATATGAAGGGTAATGATGGGGGTTCGATAGGATAATGGAACAATGAAGGACAAAAGGATATGAAGGAGGAAATCTGCCCCTAAGTGTGGTGTGCAAGAAGTTCATGGATTACACATGACGCCTGTTTGCCAGGTTTTCATCACGGTACTTGCCCAAGGCGCCTGTTTGCCAGGTTTTCACCAGTGGACGAATTATTTTTCTTTACTTTTTTCAATTTTTTTGACTTTTTCAAGAGAAAATGGACACATGATAAGGGATGGACGAAGGACTCAAGCATCTTTTTGTTTGGATAGTAGCTTTGAAAAAAAATAGACCATGACTGTTAAAAGTATGCTCAAAGACGTTGGTAGGATAAGGACATGGACAATGATATGAAACTAAGGCAATGATTTATGCAAAGGATTGGACGAGAGGGATGGAAGGATGGAAAATATGCATTGGATAATGGATAGGGTATTGGAAGAACTGGGCTTCAGTGGATGGAAATGAAGGCAAGATCGACATTGGCACACACCTTGAGGGGTGATGGACTGATGGAGGAAAAATGTATTTCAGATTGTGAGATTTTGACGAAGGAAAGGCTATGGATTTTGGGACATAAGGGCCCAAAATGGATGAAGAAGGCGATGGAGGAACAAATTTGAGAGGGTTGGATGGAGGAACAGCAATTTTAGATGCCAATTTGGGTTGTTCTTTTTGTGCTTCAAGGAGCTTCTTGGGGATCCACATGGTTTTTGATTTTTCATGCTTTTGTGGTTCCTTGGAGTACATTGCTTGCACAAGGGATTTAGGAACCCATATATATTTTGACTTTGCTTTATTTTGCTCAGTGGGCCTTTGTGGCCTTTTGGATATTTCCTTTTCTTTATAGATCATATTGTTCTTTGTTTTGACATGTCGATTATATTGGACATGTTGATCCTTGAATACATGTGGATTGCTAGACTTATGACTTTTATGCTTATACTTGGCATCCAAATTGCTTGGAAGAGGGAATGAATGTTGGTGTGGATGGGAATGATATGGAGGCATGTGGGATAGATGGAAGGGTCTCCAAGATGTGTGCCTTTGCTGATGTTGCATAGGAGATGGAGGGATATAAGGACCTAGAATGGATGGAAGCGATGATGGGGAAGGTGGACATTTGGATTTTGACTTTGAAGGGATACCAACGCCTTGAGTGTGAGCTTTGTAGCCATGACCATTAGTATACTCTTTAATATGGAGAGGTTCTTTCTTATGGAGATCTACTCCTTTGCCTTTATGAATATCTTGACTTGTAGGATACTCTTTTCTTTGGGAAGAAGACGCGAGTCCCTTATGAGGTGGATATGATATGAGAGAAATAATGAGATCTTGAAGTGGATCGGATTGCACCAAAGTGGAAGAACCCATTATGCATGTTGAGGGTTCATGAACATCTTGCACTAACACATTAGAATCATGAAGGGGATTAGGATCATGAGGGGGACTAGAATTGTGTAGTGGACATGGTTCAATGATAGGCTCTTCAAGAGATGGAATGGGAGAAATAATGGGATCATCAAAAGGAATGCGATCTTGGAGTGGATATGCGGGATTAGGACGTGGAGATGGAGGAACAAAAGGATCTTGTGGAGGATCTGAAGGAATGATTTGATCTTGACAAGGAGGAAGATCATTGGAATCCTCTTTAAAGGTGCTTTGCTCTTGACTTTCAATGGGATCATCATAAAGGATGGAAAGGATATCTTGATCTTCCTCAGGAAGTGGAATGTCAATGGGATTTGAAAGGACATTGTGTTCATGAAATGGAAGGGGATCATTTGGGATTGGATGGACTAGGATATCTTGATCTTGCTCAGGGAATGGAGTGTCAATAGGACTTTTGATAGGATGGACAAGAATAGGGGAATTGTCATGAGTGTTTGGGAACATGGAGTCCTGGTCAACAATTGGATGGGATGATATGGTTTGATCTTGATCTTCATCTTCTTTAGGACTCATTTCTTCATGCTCTAAATTCTCCTCTTGACATGAGGTTGGACTTTGGATATGCATGGAGGATTCTGACAAGGAATCAATGTTTTGGCATGAAGGAAATGCACTTTGAAAATTTGTGATGGATTCTGGCAAGGAATCAATGCTTGAACATGAGGAAGAGGGACTTGGAATGGGGTCCTCTAAAATAGGTAACGGCAATAAAGTGCATGGTTGCATTGGGTCTTGAATTTCTGAAACATGACAAGGATGTGCATCATGAATTGGATTATCGTGGAAATCAATTATGGATAGCTCTTGGATAATTGCATCCTTGGGTGTATTGTTTGATGAGGACAATATGGAAGGTTCTTGTGAAACTTTTAAAGGTGTAGGGATAGATGCCACTGGAGAGTCAATTTGTTTGCGAGGAGATGAGGCATTGCTAGACATAAGTGTATTATCTTTATCTTCCTCAAAAGACTCACTTAGTCGTTTCCTTAAGAGCATTGCAATAAGGCCACCTTTCTTTCGAGGTTTTGACATGATTGGACTTGGAATTTGAACTTGTTTTTGATTTGATGTCATGTTTTGATGTTGAACTAAATGTTGATCAAATTGGTTTGACATGTTTGAAACTTGGCTTGGTGTGTGTTGCAACCTTTGTTTTTGAATGTTTGGTCATGGTTGTTGACATTGATATGTTGATTGAACTTGAACTTGTTGATATTCCACCATCGGTTGGACTATTTGTTGACATTGTATAGTTGGTTGGACATATTGTTGAAATTGGACCATTGGTTGTGTTGGTTGCATATGTTGGACCATTGGTTGTGATGGTTGACAATCTGATTGATAGTAAACACCTTGTTCTTGTTGTGGAGGCACATAATGTTGAAATTGATGTTGTCTCCTTTCTTGTAATTGTTTCATCATCTCTATTTGCGAGAGGAGAGCTGGTATGTCTAATCATTCAAGAAGAGATCTTACATCAATTGGCTCAATATTTGGATTTTGACCTGGAAATTTTCGAAACATTTTGGACATTTGTGATCTAATTTTCTGACTGTTTTTCACTCTTTGTTCCAATATCTCATTTTCTTGAGCTAGCTTCTCCTCAAGTTTTTGTATTTGGAGATTTACATCATCATGATAAGTTTGATCGATATTGCTTTGTTGTTGGGTTGACTAGAATTGTGATTGCATTGTCGGTTGATATGTCAAACTTTGTTGCATCATTGGTGCTTGGAACCTTGTTTCAATAGACATGTCACTTATGCAAATGCAATATTTTTGGAATTTTTCAAGGATAATGTATGATATGCAACTAAATGCAAACTAAAATAGACGAAAATGCAATCTATGTTTTTGGTTGTTTTTGAAGATTTTGACAAACTTTTGGAATGCAAATCTAAGAGAGACCCTTAGGATATTGGAATGATGTCTAGACCTCAAAGGACAAAAGGACTTAAATGGCAAAGGACAAGATGACAATGTCTCCCCTATATGCTTGGATACTAAGCTAGGTTTGGCGAAATGACATGGATGACAAAAGGACAAAAGGTTTTGATAAGGTCTAGACTTCCTAACAATGACTTAGGGTTTATCAAAGATTTGGATTACTCAAGGATGACAAGACCTAGGTTTGACACTATATGCAAAAGGACAATTAATATGCAAATGATCTTAATATGATATGACAATGACCTAAGCTTAATGAAGAGACTTAGGGTATGGAAATATGAATGTATGACAATGGTATGACTTTAATGCAAGAGGACATATGCAAGATGGATGACTCTTATTGATATGCAAAGGAGTATGACTTAGGTGAAACCTAACTTGATACTTGATAATGAAATTTGCAAAATGCAACCTAGAATGAACCTAAATGTAAGTGACATAAGAGTTGAGACAAGTTTTTGAACAATGTTGGATAACCATGCTTTAGGAATATGATCTTTGAATCTTGTTGAATTTTTGTTGGATGAATGTCTCTTGTGTTTGATCTTATGTTATATCAATGTGCTTTGCTTTTTGAAATGGGATAACATTCAACTTTTGACAATCAAAGAATACAAGATATTGCAACTTGGACTCAAGACAATCATGCTCATTTCCACATTCCTTATGGTAGGCAAAGACATTAGGTACTTGAGAGGTAGACTCATTATGAGATTCAAGGAGAATACATAGATGCTTGACCCCACGGGCTCCCCTCCACGGCACTCACTTCTTAGGGCAGCCAAGCATCAGTCCCCATGGAATCTCCCCATGGCAAACTTAGTATCTCTTCCAAGTATCCGAATTTGTCCTTCTCAAGCAACTAGAAGGGTTTTTGGCCTCTAAAAACAAGGTATGTAGTAAGGATTTCTGTTAAGCGTTACTCCTTGATGTCATGCAAGCATGATTGAGACATTAAGCCCATCAAGATACCAAACAAATGTAGTCGCACAAGTGCGATTTAGACCAAGAGGCCCTACTTAGATGTTGATATGAGAAAGAGTTTCAAGGGGCATCACTTCCCAAGTAACTGCAATTCCCACGTAACACTTCCTTCAAAGCTTTCGCTCATCGGGTATTTTTTTATAGTGAGTTAGAATGCCAAGGAATTCTAGCCGTACTCACTTTGGGTCGTTCCCTTCTCATGATTATCACTTGCTTGCAAAAGCAAAGTGGTTGGGAAGGCAGGCCCTCTAAGGGTGACAAACAATCAAAGACATGAGCATGGTATTGAAGATCTGGATTTCTGATCACCCTAAAAGGATGAGAACATACTCTCCTACTCCAATGTCATACTCAACAATCAAAGCAAACAAATGTTCATTCCAACCTATTTATAAATCACTAAGTGCCTAATTAAAAATCTCAAACACACGATTTGGTTGTTTCTCCAAGGCAACCTGCAAAACACATGTCAGAAGTTTGATTTGTTGTCTTTGGCCATCGAATCTGCATAACACATGTTAGTAGTTTGATTTGTACTCTTTGTCATGCGTATGCCAAGATCCTGCACCAATAATTAGTACCAAAATCCAAAGCACAGATGATCTAATTTATGAAAACCAGATTACAATTTCAGTCCACTTTGAGAAGGCATAACTTTCTCATCCTAGCTCCAAATTACAAACCGTTTGATGCATTGGAAAGGTATTCAAATAATCTAGAACCAAATTTTGGAAACATCAATGATGTCTCATCATGTTTACGCGCACCATATTTGTCCAAAAATGCACCGAAGACCCTCAAAATTGCAATTTACTAAAACATAAAGCAAAAATACCAAAGATTTCAAGTAAAAATTGCATTTTTCACCTCTGATCTAGACTTTACACAGGCGCAGAAGTTAGGACACAAGCGCAGGATGTCAAACACAAGCGCAAAAGTCTTCAACACAAGCGCAAGATTCTTCAACACAGGCGTAGAATTCTTCACACAGGCCCAGGATGTGTCCAAAATGCACTGCACGGCTTTGTTTTTGAGTTTTTGACCTACAAATCAACTTAGAAGCACTCAAATACATAGTAAGATGGTTAGAAGGTTAGTATTCACGTCGGGTTCACCAATTAAGTTAATGTAGCGTAGAAATTAGGAATCATCACAAGATAAGTAGATCAATCAAAACACAAGACAATCAAAGCAATATCATGAGAATACTCATTGAAATGAACCTAATTCTAAAGCACATTCAATAGAGGTATGAAAACGAAGCATTCAAAAGAAAACATTATGCAAACCAGATGTAAGATTGAATACTCCTTCCATGCGGCTCCATTGTTGTTCTTTCCTCTTCAATAGGTTTGTGGATCTCACCTACAAGTGCATACACAATTGAAAGCAAAAAGCTCAAGAGTACTAGAAACGAAAGTTCGGTAGTTTGATAGAAATTCAGACTCGGGATTAGAAGGATTAAGGATTCGAAGGGTCAAGGATCTGATTTGATTGAAAATCATCCAATTTATAGAGAAATTGGAGAAATGAGCAAATTAGCATGAAAGAGATTCGAATAGAAATTCAAATCAAGAATAGCAAAATTATGACATATCTATGACAAATTGCTACGCAAGGCTTATGACAATTCATGACAAAATTGACAAAATAGATTGCAAGATGACAAGATTAGACATGACCACGATCGATGACAAATCGATCGCAAGATGACAAGATTGAAGGATTGATGATAAATCAACAAGATTGATAAACCGATCGCCAAATGATAAGATTGAAAATAGGACAAAACCCTAATTAGGATTGACGATGTCCAAAATGATAAGATTGATGATAAAATTGATAAGATTGACAGGAGGACAACGATCGCAAGATTGACAGGATTGATAAGAGGACAAAACCCTAATTAGGATTGACGATGTCCAAATTGATGTGAAATTAGCACGCACATTGATGCAATAAGATAAAATCGATCAAAATCATGACTGGATAATGCTATCGACAAGACCAAATTCGAGGACGAGATGATTGAAGAATGTAGAAGAATGACTCGATGCTCGCAAATGATAAAAATCAAGTGCGTGACATAGGAGAAATGTTAATGCGATGCAAAAAACCTAAAATGAGGCAATGCGCAATTGTTAAAGTATGACTTCGCAAGCGTTGACCATTTTTGGGTGTCTACAGTCACTATTCCTTATGTGACTGTGACAAGCTATCTAGGGCTATGATATCTCTTGGTGATTGTGTCTTTATTTGTTCACTTCTCTATTGGATGTCTAAAACTACCCCTTGTGATCTTGACTATGATAAATTCTTATTGTATACACCTAAAAATGGTCTGAAGATAATTAATTGAATAAGAAATTATTTAATTAATCTCCCTCCCCAATTCAATTAAATTCATCAACAATTTGATTAAATACCCCCTTTCCTCTACTTATTAATAAATCTAAGGATTTATTTAATAGGTTCATTTCAATAATCCGCTTTGATTAATTAATTCAAATTAATTAATTCTTGCCCATCAAATTCATTTCTTCTAATCCTCTAATTAATTAAAACAAATCAATTATGAGTTGTTGAAATTAATTAGCCTTTTCCTATTATTTGAATTTTTAAAATCCAATTCTCCTAACTTTTAACCACCTAACGTAACCACTCCTAAACCTAACCCATTCCATTTACCCACATGTCCCCTTTCCTTGAACACTTTACCCTCTCATGAGCAAAGCTTTGTGACACTTGTCACTAAGTGTTCCCTTTCATCTAACCTCTTCTAGAATCTTTGTGACACTTGTCACTAAGTGTTCCCTTTCATCCAACTCTTCTAGAAGCCTCTTGACACTTGTCACCATAGAGATGACAAATGTTCCCTTTAATCCAACCTCTTTGCCAGCCTCCTCCAATTTCACCATTCATATCTTCAGACTTAATCTTGACTGTTGATTCCTGCCACCTCACCCCTAGCCTTGGAAATCCTATAAATAGACCCCATTTTGGAGCAATAATCATCCCATCTCATTTGAATTCAAGAATTGTTACTATAGGCATATAGCTCTTAGTTTATCATTTTAGCATTGTTATCATGTTCAATTTTAGCTTAAATCTAGCTTATTTCTAGCTTAATTGCATCTTCATTCTAGCTTATTTTCTAGAATAATCATGAAATACTGTAGCTTAATCATGCTATTGCTAGCTTATGCATCTTCATCATTTAAATCCTCCATTTAAGTGTTGTCAAGTCACTAGAATTTGCATAACCAGATCTGAGAGCAAAATTCATACTCGCATTTATTAGGAGGCAATAGATCGATTAACTATGGTTTTATCTTTTGTTGATTAATTTTCTAACCATTGCTTGTAATGATTTATTGAGTGTTTTGTGTTGTAGCTGTAGGTATATCAAACCTTTCTTTTCAAGGCTGGGAGACCTCTTAATTGAGTATTATACCCCGACACATCGAACGGATCCCTTACTAGTTCCGATTAAAGTAGAAGCTACCCGATTCACCTCCAAAAGGGTGATAATCTTTGTGCAAGAGAGATAGTAACTCTCCCAAGACACTTTCCATATCATGCCCCCATTAGCATTTGGAGTCGGATAATACGGCGTTGAGAATCCATTGCGTGAGACTTAGCGGTTGTATTCCGATTAGCTCTTGGGTGTGTACCTAAGCTTGCAAATAGAGGTTTTCTCTCCTCAGCCAATTTCCTTAGGGTTTAGCATGCTTGGAGTCACTTATCACATCATGTGTTTGTTGTGTATTCATCCCTAAATTGAAAAATCAGACATCTAAAACTAGAAAACATAAGCAAAACATCAAAATTCACTAATAAAAAATTGGCAAAACAAACATTATTTTCATTGTCTAAGTTAGGTGATTTATCGTATGAGGAATTTGTTTTGTCGTATGGTTCATAAAGTTTTGTCGTATGAGTCTTTGCTTTTTCAAATGAAATTTCTGATTTGTCATCTGGTCTTGTATCTTTTGTTGTATGGTTCATGAAGTATTATCGTATGAGTCTCTATTTTTATCAATCCAGAACTGCCACTTTGCATGAGTTTTTTAGGTCTGTCATTCTTGATCAATTTGCAGCAATCATAAACATCTGTTATTTGTCATTCTATGCTTAAATTGTCTTCTTGGTTTTCTTGGTCAAGTTATCATTTGTCAAAATTAGACTCTAGAAGATAAACACCTCAATATTTTCAAGTGCTCACCCTCAACAAATTCAAGATCTAAACATCCCAAAGTGCATTATCACCTCTTTAATAAACGGATCACTCAAACATAGTTTCTCATCAGGATCAATCATCCTTTATCATGAAACTAAAATGTTTGGTTAGGATAATCTTGTCCCACATCGTAGGATATATCATTTCTATTGGACTTGGTTTTTTATCAAATCATCATCATTGCACTCCTAAACTGAAGATCGAAAAACTTACAAACCTTTAAACATTTGAATCATCTTTTCGTGTCCTATCATTCTAGCATATTTACCTTGAAAATTGATCACTTATCAAAACAACTTTTGGACAATCGAATTGTACCACAATATCTAACACACATGTATGCCCATTCTAACTAGAGCTCAAAGACGAAGAATCGCAAAGACTAAAATCGAAACATTGGAAACAACTATAATCATGGAACTGATAGTTTTGATACTTAATATAAGTACAGATCTGATAGCCAACAAGATGAGAGGGGGGGGTGAATCATACAAACTTAATCATTAATGAAAACATCAGATTCGACCTCGGTAACATATATCAGTCATAGAATAAAAACTATCAAACATGTAAACTCAAAAGCATATGAACAATATAAACCTCATAACACTAGATTTAACGTGGAAACCCAAATAGGGAAAAACCACTGTGGGATTTCGGACCCACTAAGAAATATACTCTTCTAGAGTATGCTTGGTTAAAAGCCAATCCTGTTAAAGATTACAAAACACATTGCTAGATGTGACCCGGTTAAGGGATTTTCCTCAGATCTGTTAGGATCTTCACTTCGTTAGAAGTGACCTTGTCAAAGGATTTCAAACACTCATTTAGAATGTCATCTTATTAGAGGATTTACTTATAAGACTGTTATGTCCACTCGGTTAAGAGATTTCCTATTACTTTCACAAGCTAACAGTAATACAATCTATCTGCAACTTTACATCTAAAATGCTAAAGCAAATTCTTATTTTTTCAACACAATCTAGACATAGAACTATTCTTGTCTATCTACTGGGCATCAATACTCTATTATTCCAACAGGTCTTCAAGATTCTATGCTCGGTGATCACTATGTAGCATCCCTGTGCATACACTTGCCCGCATCCACTGTTTATCAACAGTTCCTTATTTATAAACAATCATCTAACCACTTAATCTCCTTGATCACATTTCCCATGATCAATCATAGCCATCAGATCTTCAATCTTGTCCACGTTCATTGTATCTTATGATCTAAAAAATGTTTTACCCTGCCTTGGAACTTGTGTTAGGGTAATGCAGTTCAATCTGAGCTGTAGATCTTCTTGCCGACTTTCCATTGCCTTAAATTTGTTAACAAACTTCTTCCACGGCTTGCCAATCATTGATCCACTCCAGCTCATCAGCTTCCTTCATTAAATATCACATGTAAACATTTAATGCATTCTATTATAGCTTGGTTACAACTCGGTGAATACTAAACTTTACTCGGTAGACATTTTGTCTTCATTAACCAACTGCGATAACCTTAGGGTTTACCGACTAGGTTCCTTAGGGTTTACCGACTAGGTTCTTTGCCTGATAACATAGTGTAGTATTAACCTTTACATTTTACAACATATGTATGATGTTAAAACAATCTAAAACATCAAGATCTCATCATTGTCTGACTCGATAGAGTTTCCCATTGAATAACTTATCTTGTGTCTTTACCGACTTCTTTATAATCTTCATATCATATTTCTTAAGATATGGCAACATCATACTGAATTAGAAAATCAATTTCTTGACATCAATGACAAAGTAATAATATCAAGACAGTACAACATCTTTAATCAGTTATGTCCATAATCATCAACAACCTTCTCAATATCCTTGTTATATTGCCAACAATCTCCCCCTTTGGTAGTGGCTTGGTGAAGATATCAGCTATTTGTTCCTTTGTGTTAACATATTCCAACACCACTTTCTTTTCATGAGCTTCTTCTCTAAGATAATGATATTTGATAGATATGTGCTTTGTCTTAGAGTGCATAATAGGATTCTTTGAAATATTAATGGCACTAGTATTGTCATAGAATATAGTTACTGGCTCGGTAACTTTCTCATTTATACCTTCCAATAGTTGTTTGATCCATGCAATGTTGGTACAATTCAGTGCTACAGCAACATATTTAGCTTCAATTGTTGACTGAGAAACACATCCTTGTTTCTTGCTAAGACAACTCACTAGTCTTTCTCCTAAGAAGAAAACTCCTCCACTTGTGCTTTTCCTGTCATCAATGTTGCCTGCCCAATCAACATCAATATAGACTTTCAAATCAAAATCATTTCCTTTCTGATATACTAAGCCATAATCTTCAGTGCCTTTCAAGTATCTGAAAATTCTTTTGATTGTTGTCATGTGTATTTCCTTAGGATCTACAGAAAATCTTGCAATAATACCTACTACATGTGCTATATCAAGCCTACTATGAACAACATATTGTAGTTTTCCAATCATGGATCGGTAGAGTGTCTCATCAATAGATGCAGATTCATCATTCTTTGATAGTTTGCAGTTTGTAGTCATAGGAGTACTTACTGGCTTTGAATCTTCCATTCCAAATTTCTTCAAGATTTCCTTTATGTATTTGGATTGAGTAATGAAAATTTCATTTTTCATTTGCAGTATCTGTAAGCCTATAAAATACTTTATCTCACCGCTTAATGACATCTCAAATTCTTTGCTCATTTCATTACCAAAGTTCTTGCATAAAGAGTCATTTCCACAAAATATAATATCATCAACAAATATGGCTGAGATTAGTATTTCATTTTCATCATTCTTCATGTATATGTTGCTATTCTCACTTGTCCTTATAAAACCAATCTTAATCAAATAAGAGTGCAATCTTTCATACCATGCTCTAGGTGCTTGTTTTAGACCATATAAAGCTTTGTTCAATTTACATACCTGATCTTTATTATTGTCTTCAACAAATCCTTCAGGTTGTTCAATGAAAACTTCTTCTTCTAATATTCCATTCAGAAATGCAAATTTGACATCCATTTGATATACCTTGAAGTTTTTGAAAGCAGCATATGCCAACAATGTTCTAACTCCTTCAAGTCTGGCAACAGGTGCAAAAGTCTCACCATAATCAATTCCTTCTTCTTGGGCATAACCATTGCAAACCAATCTTGCTTTGTTCTGAATGACCTCTCCTTTCTCATTTAGCTTGTTTCTAAAGATCCACTTTGTACTGATTACATTTTTGTCCTTAGGTCGTGGGACTAGTGTCCATGTGTCATTCTTCTTGATTTGATCAATCTCTTCAGTCATAGCATTTATCCAATCTTCACTGTTGAATGCCTCTATTACTATTCTTGGTTCAAATTCAGATATCAAACATGTGTTATGTCTTAGTTTGTTCTTTGTCATCACTGGATCATCCTTATTTCCTATAATCTGACTTGGTGCATAATGTCTTCTAACATATTTGGCTAATACAGGCTCGGTAGGCTCTGTAAGATCCTCTTCATCACTCGGTAACTAGAGATCTTCCTCATTTCCTTCAACAGTTATCTCGGTAGGACTTTTCGGTTGCACATAGACAAATTCATCATAGTCTTCTGGTTCTTTGGAATTCCTTTCATCAGTTCTTTCTGCAAATTCATAAATTTTCACATTTGCACTTTCTACTATTTTGTTAGATGATTTGATCAGACATTTAAATGCTTTGCTTCTAGAAGAATATCCTAGAAATGTTCCTTCTTCACTTTTCTGATCAAACTTGCCATTTCTATCATCTTTATGAACATAGCATTTGCTTCCAAAGATCTTAAAATAACTTACATTAGGTTTCTTGCCATACCAGATTTCATAAGGTGTCTTCAAAGTACCTTTCTTCAATTGAACTCGGTTCAAGGTGTAAAAAGCTGTGCTTATTGCTTCTGTCCAAAATTTTTGTGGAACCTTCTTCTTAATCATCAGTGTTCTAGCACAATCCACAATAGATCTGTTTCTTCTTTCAGCTATTCCATTCTGCTGTGGAGTCCTTGGTGTAGAGACTTGTCTTTTAATACCATGATCATTGCAAAATAGGTTGAACTCATCAGATGTGAACTCTCCTCCTCTATCTGATCTAAGACATTTTAGTTGTCTTCCTGTTTCATTTTCAACTCTAGCCTTGTACCACTTAAACATTTGAAAAGCTTCTGATTTTTCTTTTAAAAACATTACTGACATCATCCTTGAATAATCATCCACAAATAATATGAAATACTTATCACCATAATAACTTTGAACTTTCAGAGGACCACAAAGATCAGTGTGTACAAGATCTAAAATTCCTTTAGAAGTCTAGGACTTACTTGTAAAGCTGGATCTTGTCATCTTGCCCATTTGGCATCCTCGGCACATAGCATTCTCAAGTTTTTCAAGACTCAGTAGACCTCTTACTCTATGCTTCTTACTTATCTTGATCAGATTATCAAAGTTAACATGACAAAACCTTTTATGCCATAACCAGGTGTTATCAATCTTTGCATGCAAGCACTTGTTGTGAGTAGAGTCAAGGTGAAATGTATTACCTTTTGTTTGTGTCCCAGTAGCAGCTAAATTTCCATTTTTGTCATGAACTTTGACAATTCCTTTCTGAAATTCTATTCGGTAACCTATGTTGTTTAGCTGTGCTACACTCAACAAATTATATTTCAAACCTTCAACCCAATAAACATCATTGCATCTTGCTTTATCAAGAAGTGTTATGGATCATTTACCTCTTACCGGACATGGTGCATCATTACTAAATCTAACATAGCCTCCATCATAATCTTCTAACATAACAAACTTGTGTTTATCTCCTGTCATATGATGTGAGCATCCACTATCTATAATCCAAGAATCATTAGTGTTTATGTGAGATATTAGGGCTTTTTCTTCATACCTTTCTTCATCTGATCCATCCTTGATAGCCACATAAACAACTTCCTCTGTATCAGTCTCATCTGATTTATCATCTTTAGATTCCTCATCAGCAATTAAGCAAGTCTTTCTATCTCTTCTTCTGAAGTCTCGGTGACCTCTGTAATGATTATCTTTCTGTCTGTCATCCCGGTAATCTCTCTTTTTAGTGAAATCATTGTCAGGACAGTTAGAAGCCATATGTCCAATCTTATCACAATTGAAACAATTCAAGGGTAGTTTTCCTTTATACTTACCTTTGCCTCTTGGTAACCTTTTGGCCAATAGTGCTTCAAACTCTTCTTGCTTTCTAATTTCTTCATACAGTTTATGTACCTCCTCCATGTTCTTCCGAAATCTTTCACTTGCTCCACTATGATCTCCTCCAGAGTACTTATACTTTCTTTCATTGTAATCATTGGATTCATTCAGATGAAAAGAACTAAATGCAGATTCAACTTTATTTACCGATGACCCACTGTTATCAAAATTACTTAACTCAAATGCATGTAGCTTACCAATAGTAGCATCCAAGGAAACTAGCATATTAGGTATAGACCTCAGTTCATTGATTGCAGAGACTCAGATTGCATAGGCAGGTAGAAGGGTTCTTAACAACTTACTTGTCACATCCTTTTCTTCAATAGTTCCTCTTACTCCCTTGATTTGATTTACAATCTCCTTTAGTCTTGTATTGTACTGGGTTATGTTCTCACCTTCATTCATCCTCATAGATTCAAGTTGTCCTCTTAGACTGTCAACTTTTGCTCTTTGAACATGTTCATCTCCTCCATATATAGATATGAGCTTAGTCCACATAGCCTTTGCATCATTGTAGCCTTCTAGATCATTAAACTCAGAATCGGTCAATGCAGATGTTATTTCAATCATTGCTTGAATGTGTTCTTGCTTTGCCTTTATCTCTTCCATAGTCAATGGATAGGTGCTCTGTGTAACAAAATCATTCTCCAAATAGTATATAGCATATTCTCCAACTCTTGATAGATGTAGCTTCATCCTTTTCTACCATGTAGAGAAACTTGACTTATTCAGCTTAGGTGCATCCCTCTTATACATCTTTGGATCTTTAACTCAAGTGCCTTTAAACTTTCCTTTTGGAGTCCAAAGCTCTGATACCAATTGATAGTTCTGATACTTAATATAAGTATAGATCCGATAGCCAATAAGATGAGAGGGGGGGTGAATCATACAAACTTAATCATTAATGAAAACATCAGATTCAACCTCAGTAACATATATCAGTCATAGAATAAAAACTGTCAAACATGTAAACTCAAAAGCATATGAACAATATAAACCTCATAACACCAGATTTAACGTGGAAACCTAAATAGGGAAAAACCATTGTGGGATTTCGGACCCACTAAGAAATATACTCTTCTAGAGTATGCTCGGTTAAAAACCAATCCTGTTAAAGATTACAAAGCACATTGCTAGATGTGACCCGGTTAAGGGATTTCCCTCAGATATGTTAGGATCTTCACTTTGTTAGAAGTGACCTTGTCAAAGGATTTCAAACACTCATTTAGAATGTCACCTTGTTAGAGGATTTACTTATAAGATTGTTAAGTCCACTCGGTTAAGAGATTTCTTGTTACTTTCACAAGCTAACAGTAATACAATCTCTCTGCAACTTTACATCTAAAATGCTAAAGCAGATTCTTATTTGTTCAACACAATCTAGACATAGAACTATTCTTGTCTATCTGCTGGGCATCAATACTATGTTATTCCAACAGGTCTTCAAGCTTCTGTGCTCGGTGATCACTATGTAGCATCCCTGTGCATACACTTGTCTGCATCCACTATTTATCAACAGTTCCTTATTTATAAACAATCATCTAACCGCTTAATCTCCTTGATCACATTTCCCATGATCAATCATAGCCATCAGATCTTCAATCTTGTCCAGGTTCATTGTATCTTACGATCTGAAAAATGTTTTACCCTACCTCAAAACTTGCACAATCATCTTGGAACTTGTGTTAGGGTAATGCGGTTCAATCTGAGCTGTAGATCTTCTTGTCGACTTTCCATTGCCTTAGATTTGTTAACAAACTTCTTCCATAGCTTGCCAATCATTGATCCGCTCTAGCTCATCAGCTTCTTTCATTAAATATCACTTGTAAACATTTAATGCATTCTGTTATAGCTCGGTTACAACTTGGTGAATACTAAACTTTACTCGGTAGACATTCTATCTTCATTAACCCACTGCGATAACCTTAGGGTTTACCGACTAGGTTCTTTGCCTGATAACATAGTGTAGTATTAACCTTTACATTTTACAACATATGTATGATGTTAAAACAATCTAAAACATCAAGATCTCATCATTGTCTGACTCGGTAGAGTTGCCCATTGAATAACTTATCCCTTTATTCATCATATTCTTTCCTATGTCTTTACCGACTTCTTTATAATCTTCATATCATATTTCTTAAGATATGGTAACATCATACTGAATTAGAAAATCAATTTCTTGATATCAATGACAAAATAATAATATCAAGACAGTAAAACATCTTTAATCAGTTATGTCCATAATCATCAACAACCTTCTCAATATCCTTGTTATATTGCCAACAGGAACATGAAAATGAGAGACAAGTTGAAGGAGAAATAATAGAACAAAATATTAGAGACATCAGAAAAGATCCTCAAATTGATAAATTTATGCAGAAATTGTTGGAGGAAAAAAAAAAATCAGAAAAAGTGCAATAAAAACAGATGGTGAAAACCTAGCAAACAGGCACTATCTATTTGTTAGCTCTTCCATCTATTAGTTCATGCATTTTTCCGCTTGCATCCATTCATTTTCCATCAGTGCTGACCATCATAAAGCCTTTGTACATATGCAGACATCCCAGGTGGCTTCTTGCCATGGTTTGGATAATTGGATATATCATAACGACTTTGTTTCTAGGCTTGGGGCAAAATCCTACACCTAGATGGGGGCAAAACTCTTGATCATTTTGAGCTTAACCAAACAAGTAGAACAATAGTTAGACAACTATTATAAAGAGAAAACCAAGACACATCCAACATTGAACACGAGATCAAAATATCAACTATCAAGCTATCACAAAATCAATCTAAGCACATCACACACTTTTCTATGGATGATATATTTTTGGATAATGATTTTAACATGATTGTTTAAATTTTCTATATTGATTTTTTCTATCATGATTTTTGAGTGACTTCAAGATATCATTGACTAGAGGAACAAGGAAGGAACATGATATTTTTCTTATCTGCTGTTTGAAAATTAATCATTAATATGTGCAAATTTTTCTCGAGACATGATCATCGAAGTATCATTGAAGACATTTCCAATTTTCATATTGAAATGATTAATACTGCTTGTTTTACGCAAGCAACAATTAGGTCATCTCAGTTCAATTATAACTCAATGCTTGTACTTTCTATATCAAAATCCAGGAAATAATTGCTCAGGTCATCATGGTTTAATTATACCATCAATGTTTGTACTCACTTCCTACATTTCAAAAAGGTCAATGATGACAAAAATGCAAAATAATCCAGTGACTGGTCTAGCCGTAGCTTTGCATTTTCATTTGTATTTTAGCTTACATTTCATTCTTGCATGGGATCCCATAGACTGCTTTTATCCAAGGTTAAATCTATCGCAAGAATCATCAAAGTATCATCACAAGTGTATAAGAAATCAAATAAATGACTCATATCTCTTCAGATATTGTCGACCCAGCAAAAAACTTATGCTACCACTCTCAACAGAATCAACATTAGCATATCTAAATCTTTCTACAACTTGATATCAACAAACAGTCAGTTCTTTATCTAATCAACATTATCAAATCAATCAAACCCAATCGACTCTATCATGTCTTATACAGGATGTATCCTTCCTGAAACTAGACGATCTGATTCATGTCTTATACAGGATGTATCCTTCCTAAAACCAAATGATCTGATTCATGTCTTATACAGGATGTATCCTTCCTGAAAAAAGACGTTCTGATCATGTCTTATACAAGATGAATCCTTCCTGAAACCTAATGCTTTGATCATCTTTGTCTTATACAGGCGGTGTCATTCCTGAAACTAGACTGAATCTCGATCTTATCAATCTAATCAATCAATATTTATCAATCTTATCAATCTAATAAATCAAGCTAATTGAAGAACTCTCATTTTCATCAAACACAATTGCAGAAATCAAATCAAATCTATCAGGATATCAATTTCGCAAAAATTCGCAAAACTCCAAAGATCAATTATCTCAATTGATCTCCCGAGGGGGAATCATCATACTAGAATTTAGCAATCAAGAGCTGGGGCATCCTATCAAACCAATATCATCATCAAAATGAGATTATTCTTTGAATCCAGGCATCATAACACCTTGCTTCAAAGAGGGGCAAAATGTATACACCTAAAAAAGGTTTGAAGATAATTAATTGAATAAGCAATTATTTAATTAATCTCCCTCCCCAATTTAATTAAATTCATCAACAATTTGATTAAATACCCCCTTTCCTCTACTTATTAATAAATCTAAAGATTTATTTAATAGGTTCATTTCAATAATCCCCTTTGATTAATTAATTCTTGCCCATTAAATTCATTTCTTCTAATCCTCTAATTAATTAAAACAAATCAATTATGAGTTGTTGAAATTAATTAGCCTTTTCCTATTATTTGAATTTTTAAAATCCAAATCTCCTAACTTTTAACCACCTAACCTAACCACTCCTAAACCTAACCCATTCCAGTTACCCACATGTCCCCTTTCCTTGAACACTTTACCCTCTCATGAGAAAAGCTTTGTGACACTTGTCACTAAGTGTTCCCTTTCATCTAACCTCTTCTAGAATCTTTGTGACACTTGTCACTAAGTGTTCCCTTTCATCCAACTCTTCTAGAAGCCTCTTGACACTTGTCACCATAGAGATGACAAATGTTCCCTTTAATCCAACCTCTTTGCCAACCTCCTCCAATTTCACCATTGATATCTTCAGACTTAATCTTGACCGTTGATTCCTGCCACCTCACCCCTAGCCTTGGAAATCCTATAAATAGACCCCATTTTGGAGCAATAATCATCCCATCTCATTTGCATTCAAGCATTGTTACTATAGGCATATATCTCTTAGTTTATTATTTTAGCATTGTTATCATGTTCAATTTTAGCTTAAATCTAACTTATTTCTAGCTTAATTGAATCTTCATTCTAGCTTATTTTTTGGAATAATCATGAAATCATGTAGCTTAATCATGCTATCATTGCTAGCTTATGCATCTTCATCATTTAAATCTTCTATTTAAGTGTAGTCAAGTCACTAGAATTTGCATAACCAGATTTGAGAGCAAAATTTATACTCACATTTACTAGGAGGCAGTAGATCGATTAGCTATGGTTTTATCTTTCATTGATTAATTTTCTAACCATTGCTTGTAATGATTTATTGAGTGTTTTGTGTTGCAGCTGTAGGTATAATAGGTACACACTTCATAGGCATGACACTTATATTGATGGCTATGATGGTGACATCATTACCATCTGTTGTTATAATTGTAATGCAAAACCAAAAGATTCTCTTAAATCTCTTCCATTGCCCTATCTTGAAAGTATATGGCTGCTACCCTATTGTCTTCTTGCCATTGACCCTTGATGCTGATAAGGAGTTGGTAAGAATGTTTGTATTTTGGCAAATGAAGGTTGCATTCTTCTTAGTTGGGACTGCACTTTGACACTCAAATCATTGTGACAGAGGACTGTTCTATGTCTTGAAATGACTATCATGACTCTCAAACACACCTAGTGGTAGATCATTGGGTACCTTGGCTATAACTCTCCTTTTAAAGAAACTTAAATTGTTGTGAAAATCCCTATGACTGCTCTTGATCTTTTATCGATATTTTTATATTTTGACTATAACTATTGTTGTCATAAAACCCTAAGGCATTTTGGCTTGATGTGTCCTTTGTGAACTGTGCCATGGTGAGAACACTGTGACACTCGTTGGGTATTTACATCTACTCACTAGAGAACTACTAGAACCCTACTGGTATGCACCCAAATCAGCTAAACAATCTCTAGAAAATATGGCATAGAAAATAAAGAAAATCCCATATTCAAATACCAAACTCTTTTGGATAGAATTAACAATATAAAGTTATTAAAAAATACTCTTTTGCATGGAAGTAGTTATTGTTAGGATAACTAGTGAACAAATGAGAGGGGGAGGTGAATTAGTTGTTAATAGATTATGAAACTTTAAGCACACAAAACCTTTTACTAGAATGCATAAACCAAATACCAGAAAAGCAGATATATAAATTAAGCACAAACATAAATCATAAACTAGATACCATGCATCCACAACACATAACACCAAGATTTGTATGTGGAAAACTCAATAAAGGGAAAAACCACGTGATGGTAAATCCTACCCAGAGTCAAATGATACTTCTATAGTAAGTATGTGATTACAATAAGAGGTCTGCACATGCAGGAAGACCAACAACCTAGAGCACACTACTCATCACAAAGGAGCCTCACTGACTACAAAAATCTTCGAACTACAATCTAGAAATAAGAATGAACTGCAAGAATAAAATATCCTATATCATATGGGACTGATTCCAATCAGCATCACTTAAGTCTTAATCATAGGGGCAGAGACCCCCAATCTATCTCTAAAGTACTCAAATGATTCCTTGGGCAAAGGTTTAGTGAAGATATCTACAATTTTCTCTTTACTGTTCACATAAACCAATATGACTGCTTCCACCTTTTCCTTCAAAAAGTTATACTTGATTGATATGTGCTTTTTCTTTGAATGAAATATCGGATTCTTTGATATGTCAATAGTAGTAGAGTTATCGCAGTGAATAACTATCGGTTCATCACAATCTACCCTTATATCTTTCAACATTTTCTTCGTCCATATGAATTGTGTACAACTAGTAGCAACAACAACATACTCAACTTCAACAGTTGATAAATAAGTACATGACTATTTCTTGTCGATCCATGAAACAAGTTTCTTTCCAAGAAAGAAAGATCCACCGAATCTTATTTTCCAGTCATCTATATCTCCAGCCAAATATGCATCTGTATATGCACATAGTGTAAAGACATCATCTTTAGGCTACCAAAAACCATATTCAGTTGTTCCTTGTAAATATCTAAAAATCCTTTTCACTACACTCTCATTCTTCTCTCTAGGATCACTATTATATCTTGATACAATACAAACTGCATTCATTATATCCAGTCTAGTCCGATTCAAATATACCAGACCTTGAATCATAGATTTATACCTTGTAGGATTTACCAGAGTTGATACATCTTTCTTTATCAATTTCTCACTTGTAACCATAAGAGTACCAACTAGTTTATAATTTTTCATACCAAATTTCTTCAACAACTCTCTAGCATACTTAGTTTGACAGATGAAAATACCTTTATTAGTCTGAGTAATCTGCAAACCTAAGAAAAATCTCATTTCTCCAATTATAGACATCTCAAATTCATTCTTCATATTATGAGAGAATTCCATACATAACTTTTTTCACCTCTAAAAATGATATCATCAATAAAGATCTCAACAATCAATATGTCATCATTAGTGATCTTATAATACAAGTTATTGTCAGCATTACCTTTAGTGAAACCAAGCTTCAAAAGATATTTGTCCAATCTAGCATACCAAGCTCTAGGGGCTTGCTTCAATCCATATAAAAATTTCCTCGATCTGCAAACCATGTTATTGTCATCTGAAAGAGAAAATCCATTAGGATACTCAATGTAGACTTCCTCTTCAAGATCTCCATTTATAAATGCACACTTAACATCCATCTAGTAAACCTTGTATTTCTTATGGGCAGCATAAGCAAGAAATAATCTCATAGCTTCAATCCTTGCTAATGGAGAAAAATTTCCATCATAATCAATTCCTTCCTTCTGAGAATATCCTTTACAGACCAATCTAGCCTTGTTCCTCACAACTTTTCCATCTTCATTCAATTTATTCCTAAAAAACCATTTAGTTTCAATAACATTCTTATTTTTAGGTTGGGGAACTAAAGTCCATGTGTTGTTCTTTTCTATCTGATCCAATTCCTCTTCCATAGCTTTCATCCAACATTCATCCTTACATGCTTCAACTATTGATGATGGTTAAATTTGAGAAATTAAGCATACCTCTTCAGCTACCTTCTCCTTATCATCACTCATTTTCTCTTATCTCCAATGATTTGATCTTTTGAATGATTCAACCTTACATACCTAGGAGTCTTCTGACTTTCTATTTCTTTGCTCTGATCTTTAGTTAATATTGAATTTTTTGATACTACCAGAGTAACTGGTTCAATATTTTTTTCTAATACAAGTGTTACCAGTTCACTTATGGTCATTTCCACTTCTGGTTCTCTTTCATAAGTTTTGATTTAACCTTTGTATTGCTCATCCACCTTGACATTAACACTCTCCATAATTCTCTACAATGTTTTTTTATAACATCTATATGCTTTTCTTTCATTTGAATAACCAAGAAATATTCCTTCAACACATCTAGGATAAAACTTTCCAATGTAATCATCTCTTTTGATATAGCATTTACTACCAAAGATTCTGAAGTACTTAACTATAGGTGTATGAACAAACCATAACTCATAAGGTGTCTTACCAGTGTCTCCTTTGATATGAACTCTGTTGAATTTGTATACCACCATATGCTCACAACTTCTAAGGCAAATTAGCTTCCATCATCATAGATCTATCTGTATCCAGGATAGTTCTATTCTTTCTTTCCATAACACCATCCTGCTGAGGTATCCAGGGTGCAGACAACTATCTCCTTATGCCATGTTTCTCACAATAAATTTTAAATTCCTTGGATGTGAATTCACCACCCTGATCAAATCTTAAGCATTTGATCTTTAACCCTATCTCTATCTCAACTATAGCTTTAAAAATCTTGAAATTTTCAAAGGCTTCAAATTTCTCCCTTAGAAAAATAACCCACATCATTCTAGAATAGTCATCAATGATTAGAATGAAATATCTATCACCCTTAAAAAATTCTTATTCTAGTAGGTCCACACAAATCAGTATGAATTAGATCAAAAATATCATCAAATTTGTCTTGTAAACTTTTAAAAGAAGTTTTGAATTGCTTTCCCATTTGACATTCCTTACATACCGAATTATGTGGCTTCACAATATTAGGTATATCTCCAACTTCCTTAGTTGAATTGATCTTTACAATGCAATCAAAATTCACATGACATAACCTCTTATGCCATAGCCAACTCTCACCAATATCTGCAATCAAACATGTCTTCTCACCGGAGTTCAAATGAAAGATGTTACCTCTAGTCTGAGTACCGGTTGCAATCTCCAATCCAGATCTGTTGATGATTTTGCATTTTCCATTCTTGAACTGTAATTGAAATCCCTTGTCCACCAATTATCCTACACTCAAAAAAATTATTCTTTAAACCTTCTACATAATAAACATTATCAGTGTTATGCTTACCATCCAATGATATAGTTCCTCTTCCTCTAATCATGCATGCTTTGTCATCTCCAAATTTGACCAGACCAACATCAAATTTTTGCAAAGATAGAAACTTCCTTCTATCTCCAATCATATGATGTGAACAACGACTATCTATCACCCATTCATTGTTGTCTTCAACTTTAGAAGCAAGGGCATTCTCTTCATTTTGAATGACAGGTTCTAGAGTATCTTCCTTGATAGCTAAGAATACCCATTCCTTTCCATTACCAGATCCACTAGCTAAATCTTTTGACAGTTCATCATTAGTTACACCTTCCTCATCAACATAGTAGCATTATTTTTCTATGTTCCTCTTGTACTTATGCTTGTTCTAATATTCATGGTTAGTCTTAAAAGATACTCTATCTTTCTCTTCAAATCTTGAATTCCTCTCAGGACATCTAGATACAAAATAACCTATCTTATTACATGCAAAATATTTGAAAAGTGATTTTCCTTCATACTTACTTCCTATCAAACCTTTAGGTACCCTTCTAGAAAATAGGGCTTCAAGTTCCTCAAGCTCTTCATCTTCTTTATTCATATCCTCTAGTTCCTTCGCATATAATGCTTTCCAATCACTCTTGTCAGTTGATGATGTAGATGCCTTGAATGTAGAATCTGTCTTTGCAGCTCCTTGAGGACTGAATTCTTCAATCTCAAAAGCAAAAAACTTTCTAACCAAATTATACCTATTGAAAAAAGTGTCAGACATTGTTCTCAACTTATTAATTGCAGTAGCCTTTATTTTGTAATCTGGTGGCAAATCTCTCAATACTTTAGAAACAATCTTATCTTCACTCATAGATCCACCACAACATTGAATTCCAAAGACAATTGCATTGACTCTTTCCATAAAAAACAACAATTCTTTCATCTTCCTCCATTCTTAGGTTCTCATACCTCAGCCAGTAACCATCAAGTTTAGTAATTTTTACAATAGAGTCACCTTCATTCAAAGTCTCCAACTTATCCCATATAGCTTTTGCAGATGATTTGTTTGTTAATCTCATTACCTGTTGATTTGAAAGGGTACTCAAAAGGGCTTCTCTAGCTCTACAGTCATTTTCAATGTTCTTATCCAAGTCTGTGAGAGGAGGATTTCCAAATATCGGATCATATGAGGTATAGCCTTTCTCAGTGATCTCTCAATTCTCTTTGCTAAGACATCTCAAATAAGTCTCCATCTAAAGCTTCCATACTCTGTAATTTGTTCCTTCAAAACTTGGAGGCCAAAAAACCGAAAAATCTAAAATCTAGAAAATAACAAAAAAAAGTGGTCAGTCTTGGAGGCCAAAAAAATGTAGTCTTCAGGCCCCATGGTGGGTGCTAGAGATGTGTGTGTGAAAAAGTGAACCTGTAGCTGCAAGCACAACACTTCAATTAAGTCATTATATGCATGGTTAGTAATCAATAATCAATAAGTAATAAACCATAGTAAAGCGACTAATTGCCTTCAAAAAGATGTGAGTATAAGATTGCTCTCAGATTTTTATAAGCAATACCAGTGACTAGACTACACCAAGATGAAGGATTTAATCTATATGATATTAACTATATGGATGCAAGATGAATGAATAATTCAAGCAATAAGAAATTCAAGCAATAATGGATGCAAGCAATAATGGATGTAAAATGGATGCAAATAATCTAAAAAGCACAATAATCTTTAATGAATCCAGAGCGAAATTAGCGTGATAATAATCTCCAAGCGTGTTCTCAAAAATCTCTGGGGTAAATTGGAATGAGAGCTGAAAACTGAATTTATAGAGAATCACAAGAGAAAAAGCTCAATCTAGGATTAATTGAAATAATTGAGAAATCATATTCAGTTAACCTTGAGATAGATTCCAATTATAGTTTAATTGAAATGCATTCAAATTAGAAGTCCAAGTTGCATCAAAAAATAATAATAAATTTATTCCATGCATATATGATAAAAATAGATAATTCTTTAATTTATTCAAGAAAAAGGTCTTTTCAATGCAACTGAACTTCTTTTCCTAAAAAGCTTTGAGTTCCAATTTTAGAGAATAATTCAATAATTCAATTAAATTGCTTTACTGATTTCAAGTTCTAAATTTAGGAGAAGAAATAATATCTCAAGTTTGATTCCTCTCTCAATTCAATTCTTTTTGTTTTATTTTCAATTCAACTCTTTGTAATAAATTAATCCTTTTTGCATGATTGAATGACAAATTTATTAATTAATTAAATATGCAAGGATATTTAATAAATTAAAATGGGATAATTGATCAAAATGATATTATTGGAAATGATTTGATTAATTAAATAAATATTTAATTAATATTGAGTAGTTGATTTGCCATGTCATATTTGATGATTAAAAAATTAATAATGTGCTCAAGATTGATTTAGTTGCCTTGGGTTAGGACCTTGGTGATGTTGTCAAGATTAGGGGCCCATGGTTTAGATGGCCAATTTTAGGGTATTACATTTGCCCCTCTTTGAATTAATGTGCGAGCAACGCGTTGGTTCAAAGAATGTGTGGTGTCTAGGAGATGCTAGTTTTGAACTTGATTGATCATGAACTAGATGAAAAGCAAGGTGTTTATCTTGAGTCAAAGTGACAAAACTGAATGAAGTCTGATTAACGTGATACCGATCCTGAACTTGATTGAACTGAGGAATGATAGAAAACAAAGATAGTGAACTTGAACTTGATTGATCAAGAAGCAGATCTTACTGATCTAGAACTTGATTGAACTTAGATGTAGTGAGTGATGATAAAAATCAATCTTGAACTTGATTGATCAAGACACGATGAGCGAAGAATGAACCGTTCAGCTTGATCAAGAAATGAATACTGAACACCTTCTTAGATTTAGTGTGATCAAAGATACTCTTGAAACTTTTGATTGAGCTTAAACGAATAATCAGTTTGATTTGAAGTGATGAAATTGATTAACATTAAGAGATTAATTCAGATGAAAGACAAATATCAGCTTGATTTGAAGCGATGAAACTGATATGCCCCTAGCGATTGATTCGATTCAGATGACCGAGAGATCTCAACTTGATGTGAAGCGATGAAGCTGAGATGCCCCTTAGCAATAAGGATTGATTTTCTTTAATTGAAAAGATTTTGCTCAACTTTTGATGAAGATTTGAAAAATTTCCTCAACTTGTGAGATGTGAAGTCATAAGGTCGTGAGTATGCCCTCTCGGGAGAGAAATCGAAAGATAACGAGGGATTGATTATAGGCAATTGGTGGTGAAAGTAAGTTATTTGAGCACAAATTGATTCTGAGGATTTTTTAAAAATTTCGGGGATGATCGATGAGAAATTGAGCATAGAGTTGATTGTAATGTTGATGTGTAGAATGAAATTGAATTACGTTGAAATTGAGCGCAATTTGAAGAAAGAAGGAGCATTAGATGAAAAAAACTCTAAGTGGTCAAAATTGTGAAATTCGCTAGCAAAATGATCTCGAATTTCGATTTTGATCCCAAAAATGGAATCAGAGTAGGCAAATTAGCTAAGGGTACAATTTTCATAACCATTGGAGCAAGTTGAAAAATTAGGTTTTAGGCTATCTATGGGACGAAAGTGTCATTTTCAAATCATTTTAACCCTCCTAGTTTGAAAATTCAAAAAGCCCTTTGTGAGAAAAATGGTGGCCCCTACGCATCAGCATCGATTTGAGCACCAGAGACGTCACAATCGACCCTGAAACTACGAGCCAATGGTAAGTGTTAGAGTATTCAGGTATTTACTTGATTAATTAAACATTAGTTGTTTAATTATTTAAGTTCTCTTTATCTCTTTTACACTTAAGCTAACTTTAGGTGCATATAATTAATTCTTTTATTAATTATTATGTGCAAACCTAGGTTTTCCCTTTTAGGGTTTCTTGACCTATTAAAGGTTGAGTTCTTTCTTTTCATTGTAAGAATCACATTACATATTTTTGTGAATATTGAGCTCTCTTTTTTAGCATATTCTCTGTGTATTTGTTTTTCTATATTTGCTTCCTTGCTTCTCTTTGTAATAGGTTTTTCAGCTTGTAGAGATTATTTGGGCTCCTGTGGTGTTGTATTTTCTCAACTCCTATATGGTATCAGAGCGGCGGGGGCCGCAGGCAGTGATCGTGGGGCCGACAGAGGCCAGGAGGCGGCAGTCAGGGAGCGGGGGGCCGCAGGCGGCGGCGAGTGTTGCCGGAAGGAGACCAGAAGGGGGCCGGCACCAGAAAGTGTAGGGAGGCCGGTAGGGGGTGTGGGGCCCGAGGTCCTGCAGGGTCTGGGGAGCGAGGGGGCCCACGGTACCCTGCGTACCATGGGATCCCCCCCAAAAAAAACTTTTCCCCAAAAAAATTTTTTTTTTTAAACAAAACCCTATTTTTTTACTTGCTTTTTTTTTAAAAGCAAATTTCGGCCTACATGCCATAAAAAGGTTAAAAAAAAAAAATTTCAAATTTTTTTCTTGATCTGCGTGCCAGTGTCGTACGGCCTAGATCTGAGAAAAAAATTCACCGAGAGGCTCAAGAACCAAAATAGGTCGAATTTTATATGACCATAGAAGTTTTCAGGCCTTCTGAGCATGATGGTAAGGTCTGTTTAGGCCCAAAGTGCTCAGAAAAAAGGTCAAACCCTAGGTACATAAAAAAATTCCTAAAACCCCAGTTTTGCTTCCAAAGCAAAAATTCTCAAAATAAGAACAGGTAGCTACAGATCTGAAGCTCTGATACCATATAGGAGTTGAGAAAATACAACACCATAGGAGCTGAGCAGTGGGGCTAGGCTGGGCGGTGGCCCGAGCGGAGGAGGCTGCATAGGCAATGGTCGGCCACCCATGCCCAGTCGCCACTCCGCTCCCTAGCCGTCGCTCCGCCTGGTCCCGCTGCTCCACTTCGCCCAACCCCCGAGGAGGCTCTGCCCTACCATTGGGCCACCACCCAGCCACCGAGCTACCACCCGGCCTCCACCAGAGCGCCACTCACTGGCCACCAGACCACCAAAGAGCCACCAGACTCCCTTTTTTGGCTTTTTCATGGGGGAGTTTGGTTTTTTGGCCCTATCTTGGGCATACGGAGTTGTTTTTTCAAAAATGAATAGGCATCAAAAATCTAGTTCCGAGGCTGACCTCATGGTGTTGGTAATTTTTTCCAATTTTGTTGTTTGAATATGTTTTTTTAAAGTCAAAGTGAGGTCTAGTTTTTGCACTCCAGGAGACGTAGAATGAGCATTCGAACTCCATTTTTCAAAAACTTTATATTTTCAAAAAGCTTGTGTTGTGTACTTTCCAGAAATATAAGTTTTCTTTCTAGATTTTGCTCCATGCATATTTTATTTAGTTTTTTCTTTTCAGCACTCTAGTGGATATCATGGTTGTTTCAGGTCCTAGGATCTCTTCTCTGAGTCAGATGTCTCTGTTTTGCTTCTCATTTCTCTTTCCAATCTTCTTATCTTTGTAGCTTGTATTTATGCAAACGCATTGAGATAAAGTGCCATCATGCATTGTTTACTTGGAATCTTGCATATATTGTGTCTTGTTGTACATGCACTATTGATCAAGTGCCATGAGGGGGTTGATGTTTGCCTGTTGTTTACCATCTTCCTTTGTCAAGTGAGTGTTCCTTCCATAAAATTCACCTCATGATGATGTGTCTTAGCACCTTTGATGTTCTTGGATCTTCATCATGCAGGCTTTTTGGCTATCCTTTTCAGTGTTCCTGTCCCTCTCCCACTTCCGTATTATGGGGAGGTTTATCATGTTGGTTCTAATGCTTCTGTTGTTCAATTGATCAGTTGTTCAGGTTTTGGTTTCTCATGCCATCTATATCTTTGATTTCAATTGTTTTTGCCTTGTTTGCCTCCTGATTCAAGTAGTGTCATTTGAGGGCACTCATGTAGATTATAGTCTTCTCTACCTGGTCATGTTCTAGTTCAGTGGATGTTCTTTAGATCAGCAGTTATTCTTCGACAGAGTTTGCAAGTTCTTCATGCTTCAGTGATATTCTTTTTCATCTCTTTTTGGAGTAGAGTTTTGTTCCCATGTGGTTTGCTCTATTTCTCTAGTTCATAGAGATTTCATTGTATTTGGGTACCTGATCAGACCTTGTTGTCGGAACCCATCTTTATTGCTTTCAGTAGATGTTCTAGGTTTTAGCTTCTCCCTAAGTCTAGCTTAAGTGGGGATGTTAGAGTATTCGGGTATTTACTTGATTAATTAAACAATATTTGTTTAATTATTTAAGTTCCCTTTATCTCTTTTACACTTAAGCTAACTTTAGGTGCATATAATTAATTCTTTTATTAATTATTATGTGCAAACCTAGGTTTTCTTTTTTAGGGTTTCTTGACCTACTAAAGGTTAAGTTTTTTCTTTTCATTGTAAGAATCACATTACATATTTTTGTGAATATTGAACTCTCTCTTTTTTAGCATATTCTCTATGTATTTGTTTTTTTGTATTTGCTTCCTTGCTTCTCCTTGTAATAGGTTTTTTAGCTTGCAGAGATTATTTGGGCTCCTGTGGTGTTGTATTTTCTCAACTCCTATAGTAAGTGATCGATCTTAAGCCTCTTTATGTTTCCAATTTTGAATTTTTTTATGCTTTTTTGAAGTTTTTCATGGGTTTTGGGTCGGGCATCATGTTTTATCATGCGAGATAGGATCCTGTCTCATACGAGAAACTGGTAAAAAATATTTTTTCATTTGAGCCTACTAGTTTTGTCGTACATTGTCCACCCTCGTGTCATACGACAGGTCTGTTAAAAGACCATTTTGTCGTGCTAGGTCTGTTAAATTGTTGTTTGAGGTTGTTTTCTCGTACAATAGCCATTCATGACTCATACGAGATGCTGCTTGACTATGTTTTGTCATTTGAAAGATAGTGATCATTTTTGAAAGTGTAAACATGAAAATTTGGTTTTGCATTTGACTTATTTGGATTTGTGTGATGTTTAACTTCTCTTGTAGGCTCATTTGGAATATTTTCTGATGATCATTGTTGGGTTTTTGCAGGTTTGATTACCTCCTATGCTCTTCAGATGTGCATATCCACCTACGATGGCATTAGTTGGTCATCTATCTAAGGTTGAGTAGGCTCATGTTGATTTATGCGGCTTGACTCATTTATTGCGATTACCTGATATCCGTGTGAACCACGGAATGCTCATGGCATTGGTTGAGCATTTTTCATTCAGAGCAGAATACATTTCATTTGCTAGTTGGGAAGTTGACTATCACTCCCGAGGATGTGTACAGGATCCTTCATATCCCTTTTGTTGGGGATAAGGTGGATTATAATACTGCATTGTTACCTGGACTACAGGCTCTTAGGAATGTATTCAGGGACCCAGACATTTTGACTCATTCCATGAGTTGGGACATACTTATGAGTAGGTATAGTGAGGAGTATCCCCTGGCATGTGTTCTAGCAGGGTTCATTGGTTGCTTCTTGATGCCAGACAGAGGCAGCAGGATTTCTAGAGTAGATGGGGCCGGATGTTAGAGAGGGTGATAGAGACCCCTCAGAGACTTGGTTGGGGCTCTTGTTTGTTGGCCCACATGTATTAGGAGATGCATGAGATTATTTATAGAGATGGGTGGAGTATGACTGCGGGTGTATACATTTTACAGGTGTGGGCTTGGGAGCACCTTCCCATTTGTCGGTCGATAGTTGATGACAGTAGAGAGCTAGGGTAGCCGCTTATTTATAGGTATGCCAAATATATCACACAGCCCCATCTAAGCAAGATAGATTTTTGGTGATGATAGCTCGATGACCTTATAGCAGTGACCATATAGAGGATTGGAGTTGTGGGATGGCTGGCGAAGGGTTCGCAGGGACCTTTTTGTGATAGCCCACTGATCGGGAAATCACAGACTATTGTGGAGTGATTCATCATTTCAAGAGTGATGAGGCAGCATGGTTGGCCTTAGGAGATCTCATAGGAGTATACAGCGTATGCTCGCTATGCTGATGAGGAGAGGCAGGGATGGTCTCCACGGTTGTCGTATGCTTTGGCTATGTAGGAGCTGATAGGTTTACATCGCTTGAGATGGGATTACCTAGAGGATATAGTGGATGCGAGGGTATTGCTCTAGTATAGGGATTACTTTCAGCAGCATCTATTCCCTCTATTTACAAATCTGGGAGAGCAGGCTCCTCATATTGAGGATATGGAGGATGATGCACCTGCACCGGCATAGGAACAAGGCCAAAGGTAGGGCCATAGGTAGGGATAGGCACAGAGATCAGAGGCTCCATGGCAGACTGGTGGTGATCCTGGTGCTAGCAGCAGTGGGGTGCCAGCTAATGTTGGGTAGCAGAGGGGTGAGGGTGGATCACTTGGGAGAGTAGGCGTGAGGTTGGGTGGTGGAGAGGAGGAGCGAGCAGCTCCGAGGCAGGTCCGATAGCGGCAGGATGAGCAAGGTGGAGCCACAGGTGGAGATGTCAGTGGAGATGGTGGTGGAGAGCCTATGAGAGAGCAGGGGGCTGACACAAGACGGTCAATGAGAGCACATCTTGTAGAGCTGTAGTCATAGTTGACAGAGGCTCACACTTAGCTAATGGAGCAAGACCGACAGCTGGTCGAGGTGAGGGCCAAGCGTGATCACCAGATCACAGCATTAAGAGAAAAGTCAAGAGTAGAGATAGAGTCTCTATGACAAGAGGTTCTTCTCTAGAGTAGTAGGATAGCTTATTATGTGGTGGCATATAGTGTTGCAGTTCCTGTTGCACAGCATGTGCAACCCTATTCATAGTATATGGCTAGATCAGAGGGAGCACGAGCACCTCGACAGGATTTCGGGCATCAGGCTCTTGCTCCTCCACCAAGTGATGAGGGAGAGGGTGCCAGCTAGATGATTCATTTTTTTGTAGCTTGGATATATATTTTTTTGTAGACACACCCATTGTTTGTAGCCTATACGATTCTTGCTCCGATGGAAGTTTGTATATGTCATTGCACATCATTTTGTACTTTTATACTTGACATTATATATATACGAAATCTGATTTGACTTCATCATACTTGTGTTGATTCTCTTATGAGATGTCTCTTATATGCTTTATTCTATATGTATGCATTTCTTTTCTATATAAATGTATGTAATGCAAATAAATGTGTGTATATTTTTGTTTCTTTGATATGCAAATAAATGATAATGCAAATGAGTAATAATGAAATGTATGATGCTATATGAAATGTTATGTATGCAGCTAAACATCTCAAAACACAAGTACGCAACCGAAGAAATGATGATAAATAGACCACTTAGTGTAAGAAATGATGATGCTTTCAACTCTCCTTCAGAAAATAAAGAAATTATTACCATACCGAAATCACTCTAAATTCACAAAAAAGCGAAATGATATGCAAAATGATATGTGAAATGCAACCTAAACCTAGTCACTAGATTTAAAATACTTAAGATTCATCACTAAGCATAATGAACACAACAGGCAGGTTAGAGTTCCTTTCTTTTTCAATGTGCAATATTAACTATCTTGTCCGCAATGACCCTTTTTTCGTTCATATCCTTGGACAGATTTCACAGGGACCCGAATTGCATCATAAAGAAATTCCCTCAAAACAAACAAAGAAATGATATGGACCTCCCTGTAGCATACAAATAAGCAGAGTTGAGGTATGTGAGGCAATTTCACCTTGATGTGAAGGCTCTTATCATAGACACCCAGCTAATTTATATGTTTCCCGATCATCGGGATCATTCCTACAAGCAGAAAATAAAGAAAATATTATGCCCCCAATCCTTGCTCCTCTTAGTCACAATAGACTTCCTTGATTTACTCAGAGGGACAATAATTGAAAATCAATATAAAAGACAGCATACAAAGAAAATTTTCATTCATAGCTCAAAATTTTTAGTGATTGTTTTCCGTTATGTTGTTTTGCTTGTGAACTCAGTGATAAATTCTTTGGTAGTTAGGAGACAGGTGACTGACTCAGAGTGGATGACTAGGTTTCACTGACAAAAGAATGACTTGGTTAACACTGCTTAGGATATGTAATGTGCTTTGTCGAGTAACCTAAGACTAGGACGTTGATCAGTTTCAAGTCACGAGGGTTCCAATGAACTAGGATGTCACAAAAGTGACTAAAAATATGTACAAGCGAAAGCAAAAGATGCATGAAAGCGGGAAATGCCAACGTTGTGTTGATAGATGGAGTGCTTGAGTACAAGAGGCGCCTATTTACCAGGTTTTCACCTGCTTGGTAGAGATTCATTTTTTTTTTTACCAAGGTGCCTATTAACTAAGTTTTCACCAGGACAATTTCTCTCTTTATATATATCTTTTTTCTTTTCGTTTCTTTTTTTTGGATTTCTTTAGGACTTTTTCTGATTTTTAGGATTTTTTTTTCAGGACTTTTTCTAGCTGTACATGTTTGTTGGAGCAGAGAATGCTAAGCGAAGAATTTGTTCAAGTGGATGGTGTTAATCGGTAAATGGAGCTGTTCTCCTTCCAAGTTTGAGAGTTGATAGGCACCAGAGCCGTATGCTGCAGTAACAATGTAGGGACCCAACTAGTTGGATTCAGAATTCCCTTTATTGTCATGAAAATGTTGATTTTTTGGATTTTCTCTCAGAACTAGGTCACCAACTTGAAATTCTCTTTGTTGAACCTTCTTGTTATATCCTCTGGACATTCTCTTCTGATACACTCTAAGATGATCAAACGCCACTTGCCGACACTCATCCAGCAAATTGAGTTCTTGCAATCTAGATATTCTATGATCTTCATCAGTAACAAGACCTTGCAACGAAACTCTTAGAGATGGTATTTCTACTTCAATAGGTAATACTACTTCGGACCCATACACCAAAGAGAAAGGTGTAGCCCTAGTAGGTGTTCTGATACTGGTTCTGTAAGCCCATAGTGCAGGATTGAGCTGCAAATGCCAATCCTTCCTAGACTTGTTCAATGTTCTGTGTGTTGGCTAACGGATTGGATTTCTCAAAATTTATAAATAAATGTTCCTCTTGCCCAAATAGAAAACCAATGAGAACCAACATTTGGGTAAATAATTATTATTTTACCCTCTGTATAAAGGTATAGCTCCCTATTTGATATTCAATGAATTTTGGATAAATTTTATCACATAATTCACTTTTAACCAGAAAGCAAACAAAAAGGCTTCAACATTCACTTGTCAACACAACATGAATACTTAATGATAGATAATGCAATTCATAGTAAGACATTAGGTTTTGAATGAAGATTAACTCACAGGATGATCAAAAATATTTGAATTCTGATTGATACTCACTCATGACTCACAGGACAAGGGGAATCAGAATATTCAAATATTTCAGCTAATTTCATTTATCAAATTGATTCACAAACTTCAAATGAAAAATCAAAGAAAGGAATCAGATACATGAACACATAATCATTCCAACAGAAATTTTTACACATTCAAAACACATAGGTTTTCTAAAGCTGTATCATATATTCCATTCCATTCAAAGATGGTTGTTTCACTAAAATTACAAGTAAGACCTCTCCGTTCCTTCAAATTTTTACAAAATTTTATATATCCTGCACCAAAACATCCATTACTAATATATATAGCCGCCAGGCTAAATTGTCTTTTTAACAAATGAAACTAAAATTCAAGAAACAACCGTCCGTAACTGAATTTAACTAAATGGCCACAAGCCGTAAATAGAGCTATAATGATAAGAATAGTAAACGGCTTAAATTATCTCTGGGGTGTGCGTGGTGCCATGTATATTTCGCCACTCCATATGAGCCGCGGAGAAGTTATGAACAACCTGGTAATGTGGGAGCCCAATGTGCAGGATGCGTTGCTTCCAAACTTCTTTGTCCATACCCACTTGTGTAACTTTAATTTTGTGCACTTCTAAGTGATCTGAACAGACAACTAACATAGATTCAATTCGAGCTACCCTAGTGAAGTCATCTCTGGTAAAAGACTTTCATTCGTTGACCGATTTTATTTTTCCTTTGAAACTCTGCACCATATCTACTGCCTGCTTGATAGTTTGTCCATCTTCCTTAAGAAGTTGTACATCAATGCACTTTAAGTCTTTCTACATCACAACAATGAGTTCTTTCAATTCTTTCAATAGCTTAATGGACTCTTCGTGACCTTGCTTTATGATTGAATTTCTCCATTCAATGTTTTCCTTGGCCACATGTAGTACCTTGTCATCCAAATCATTTACTGCCTTTTCTGTGAGGAAGTTCATGACACTGTATTTCTGCACATCTTTCATCTGAACTAATACTGCAGCCCATTTTTTCCTTTCCTTCTCCCACGCTGACACCTCTATTTCAAGCTCTTGAGTTACAGTTACAACATCCTCGTACACCCTGACCAAATTAGCAATATACTCTGTTCCTTGCTAAATTATGGATTCAAGACACTCCTCAAAGGTTTCCGCCAACATATGATTTCTTTGAACCTTATCGAACAAATTTTTGTTCATGGGTGATTTAGGATCAAAACTCTGAGAAACCTGTGATAGGGGCTGTGGACTGGGATGATGTATGGCTTTGATGTACTCTACCATCTGCTTAATAGTCTATTTCATCTCCCATTTGTCCTTCTTATCCTTCCATGTTCTAGACAACATTCTTTTAGCAGAGGACTCTAGGTGTTTTGCATCTATAGCCCTTGAAGCAATTCCTAAATCAATCTTTTCAATAGCAAAATACTGCTCAGTAACATTCTCTAGGTCTTTGTCTAAAATTGGCCTAGCCACTTCAGCTACCCAATGCCCTCTATTCTCATCTACCTCCAGCATAGCTTCTACTTTTAGCTTCTTAGACTTAGGTTTTTTCCCGAGGCATTTACTGACCATATCCTCCATGGGTACACTGATAGGGACTACATTATGTTTCTTATTAATTGACCCTCCCAACCACCCTAAAACATTTGGGGATACTTTTGCTAGCAGCATCTAATATTCAAATGAATCCATGGTAGCCAAAGTAGTCACTTGATTGGGGCTTTCCTCAAGTTTCTCCTTTTCTTTACCTACATCTTGAGCTACAGGGATGTTTGCTTCCGGTTCACCCATAATTACTTGCACCTCTTCACTATCAAGAACTATGATAGTTTCTTTTCCTGAAATTTTTGCACCTTTCCTCTTACTTCTGGAACGGGTGACTCAAACTATTGAGGGACCAAATAGTGGTTCTTTAAACCTTCTGGTTTGAACCTTCTCACCTTGAGTATCAGTGACACCTGCAATATCAACAATAATGTTAGAAGAATAAATTGGTACAGTAGCATGCGATTGCTCAACTGATCTCTCGGCTGAGGTAGTGGTCAGTCTTATTCTGGATCTATGGTCTCTTAACCATTTTTCTATTCTCTTTATAACACAAAAGGTTTTAGATTGAATATTTTCTTCTTCTCTCCTATCCTAGTTAATTTCAAGAATAGTTTACTCATGAACTCTTTTATTGAACTCTGGGTCCAATACATCTTCACCTTCCTCTTCTTGTATTTCTGGTATGTTCATTGGCAATTTCAAAGTAAAGATTTCCCATAAAGTGAACCTTGACCATAATCTTCTACGGACTTCAAATTCATCACAGCAATCCTCCCAGTAGTCTTCTAACTAGGGTATATGTGAAAAGTGCACATCAACATTCAAGTGCTTCATTGCATATTCTTTGCTATCAAACCCCTACGGAGTAGCATAAGGCAACAAATTCATCTTTTTGAGTTCCACTTCTAAGTTCAACGCATCAAAAATAGTTTTGCAACTATAATATCTAAGTTCAACTGGGAAAATTGTTTCAGACTCACTCTTCATCCCTAATTTCTTATCAACATGAGGTAACTGTCTGCAAACTTCTAAAAGTACATAACTATCAAGAGCATATCTGGGCAATTTAAAAGGTTGATCTTCAAAGCCACCAATTCTAATATAAGTAAATCTAGGAAATTGAATAAAACAACTCCCATATGTGCTGACCAACTTTAATGGCTTAGGTGACATTCTATTATTCAAATTTCCCTACAATTCAAAAGTTAATCTTCCCACAAAGACATCATTCCTTCTCAAGAAGTTTTCTATGTACCTCTATATCTGCAAATGCAGATAGCACTCATAGACCTTCATTCCATCAACCCAAGGTTCTTGATATAATCCTGGCCATTTTCTGATACAGGCTAAAATATAAAACAGGTATGAAGTCATATGAAAATTAGTTGTTCCAACAAAATTACTCAAACCTTCGTGCAATCTCTCGGCAATTACTTGCACCCAGTCAAGGTATTTTTCACCAGCTAATAATACCTGAATGTAAAAATACATCCAGTCCTCCCAATAGAAAGCATGTGAATTCCCCTTAAGCCTATTCAAAAGAATCACGATATCCCTAACTTCTGTAATGAAATGCTTTCTTGTCAAGGGTTTAGGCAACCTAGAAGCTCCCTTCTGTATTTTAAGGAGCCGGTTTCTAGCAATGACGTTCCGATAAACACTTTTCTTCTCAGAGAAAAATGCGTATGAGGTTCCTATGGACCAATCTTCATACGGCTCTTTGTGAGGAATTCCAATTGTAGCCATTACTATTTCTCTATCAATTCGCACTAGCATGTCTCCATTATTGGCTCTAATACACCTATTACTAGCATCTTATCTGTTCATGCATGCATATACTAATTTTGGGCAAGGAGTAACAATTGGGAATGCGGCGGCCTCAACAAGACCACTGTGAACTATCTTTCCCATCATAGAATTGGCTGTTTGTTTCTTATCCCTCTCTAGAAAATTATCTAACTGATCTTGGATGAAGGTTGTATCATCTAACTCTGGGAGGGTACTAATCAAGCATGATGTTCGACCCAATTTTCAAAGAGTCGGTCTCATTTTTGCTTAAAATTGCATGAATCAGACGACATTCAACTCTGAGGCAAAGAATTACACTTTTCCAATTTCAAAATTAAAACAGAGCAAGGGAAAATAAGCAATTTAACTCACCTGTCTTCAACATCAAACTATGAAACCCTTGGAATAACTGAGCTAAATTACCTTCCGTGTCTCCACTCTTTGCTAATGACACCAATAATTGTCTTACCTGAGAAGCATCATATTTAAGGACAGAAAATACTGAAAATAACCAACACACGCTTCGTCCCAGCTCATACATCCATGTAAAACCACTTGTGATTTGATATAGTTCTGACATGCTTATTAATTAGAAATCAACTCCACATAGTCGACATGCCTTCTCATGATTGTTTCCATAATTGCAATTTGAAAACACAAAAACCAAAGAAAATTATGTTTTGATCGTGCCGCCTTTTCTTCCTAAATACCCTCGGGCTGATTTGAAAACACCGCTTTGAACCTTGAACTATTTTAAAAGAAGTTCATTGGTTCAAAGTTCAATGTCAAAAGATCAACATTTGTGAACAGACAGAAAGAGACAAAAGGAACATTCAATGACATGGGAAGGAACCTTGAACTTTGAACCATTTCAAAAAAAAGGTTCAATAGTTCAAGTTCAAAGTGACCACAAGACTAGTACTAAAGAGATAGCTGCAAAACACAAGACAAAAGACTGATTGAACCTTGAACTTTGAACCGGAAAGGTTTAGAGTTCAAGTTCAACGACTATGTTGATGAAGACTTAGAACTAAATGGATCACATTTCCTTTGAACCCGAATTTTGAACTTTATAAAAGGTTCAACAGATGAGTATGAAACTCAATTGATGAAGACTTCAACTCTACAAAAATGATGACCCTTATTTTTGATGGGCTATAAGCGGAAAAATAAAAAGGGGGGGGTAACAATTGGCTCTGACTAGGGAACAGGACTATGAAGGACTAGGAAGGAACTTAGAATCTCTGGTTTTGCACTAAAACAAGGAGGAGGATGCAAAATAGGTACAACTAGACACAACAAAATTGAGAAAATAATATTGAGCTATGTACAGAGAATGCAGGGAATACCTGCTTACAATTTGTAGAGCTTGAGGTTCTGTCCATTATAAGACAGGGGAAGAACAGTACCATCCATATACGCGAGCTTGAAAGAATTCAGTCCCTTCACTTCATGAATAAAAAATGGACCTTTCCATAAGGACTCAAATTTTCCATGTGCTCCCCTCGGCTCCCTTCTTTTGTCCCAGAGTAGAACTTGATCTCCCTGCATAAATTTCCTCAGCCTAGCTTTACAATAAAAAATTTGTTTAACCCGCTGTTGATGTTCCGTAATGTGATCAACCAATTTTTCCCTTTCTTCTTCTATTCTAGCTAGATGCATAATCCTCTTTTCTAGTGCATTTTGAAAATGTGAATCTTCAATAACTGTCTGTAATTTGGAAGCTGCCAATTCAAGAGGAAGTGAAAGTTGAGCCTCAACACCATACACAAGTTCAAAAGGTGACATACCAATTGCTCATTTTGGTGATGTCCTTTCTACCCACAGGGCTTCATATAACCTTGTATGCCAATCCTTAGCATTTTCACCGACCAATTTCTTCATGATATTTATCAGATTTTTATTACTGGATTCTGCTTGACCATTACCTTGTGGATAAGAGTCAGAGGAATGCACCAAGGAAATACTGTGATCATAACAAAACATGGATATTTTTGTAGAATAAAAACTTGCAGCATTATTAGTCACTATCTTCAATGGTACCCCAAAACGAACTAGAATATTTTCCTTTAAGAACTCACATATTACTTCTGAGGTTGTTCTCCTAACAGGCACTGCTTCTACCCACTTAGTAAAATAATCTATAGCCATGAGGATATGTGTATGTCCAGCACTGGAAGAAGGTGTCAGTGGACCAATGAAATCTAGTCCCCATTGCTTGAAAGGTTCTTCCACAACCACTAGCCTGAGAGGTAAAGCGGCTAGTTGTGGTTTCCCTGTAAAGAATTTACATTTATCACACTTTGCAACCCAAACATAAGCATCTTTAAACATACCAGGCCAATAATAGCAATTTCTTAGTATTTTGTATGCGGTGACTATGGAAGAGAAATGACCACCACAAGCATAATCATGAAATGACTTCAGCAAGGCCTCACACTGCGCTTTATCCACACACCTCAGGAAGGTTCCATCTAGACCTTTTATATATAATATGTTATCAAAAAGAACATATTTAGCTTCTTTTAATTTCAAGTTTCTCTTTTCTCTAGGAGACAAATGTGTAGGACATTCTCCATATGTCAGGAAAAAGGCTACATCAGTGAACCATTCATCCTACAGGCTAACAAAAAGAGCTAAAGGCAAACTTCCTTCTTCTTCTTTATTTTCTACCATTAGGCGACACAATCCTTGTCCACGAACTAACTTTGTTGGCCTAATATCCAAGTCAGATTCTTGAACCTTTGAAACCCAAGTTGCTCTATTATTCATTCCCACCTCTTGCTAAGTCAAGATACTTTTAACAGCAGAATTCGGCACAAAAACAATTGAATGAGAATGCAATATGTAATACCTGAAATGCTTAACAGCTTTAACAACTGTGAAAGCCTACTTCTCATTCAATGAATAGTTTAATTCATGCTTTTTAAGTGGAATGCTCATAAACACAATAGGAAACTCTTCACCAAGTTCATTCTTCTACAGGAAAATACCAGACATTGTGTGTACTGAAGCATTACAATAAATGATAAAGCTTTTCTTGAAATCAGGATTAATTAATGTTGGAGCATGAGCGATGGCCTTTTTAACCTCTTCAAAAGCTTTCTTTGTTTCCTCTTTCCATTTAAAGATCTATTTTTCACTCATCATTCCTACAATATGCTTAGTGATTTCAGCAAAATCTGGCACAAATCTCCTAAGAAAGCTTACCTGACTAAAGAATGATTTGACACCACTCCTGTCTGACGGCAAACTTAACTATTGAATAGCTTTAACATGATCAAGATCAATCTTGATACCATCTTGCAAAACTATATATCCTAAAATCTTTCCTTCAGTAACACAAAAAACTGATTTCTTTGGGATAAGAGAAATACCATGATCTCGACACCTTTGCAACACAGTTTCTAAATCCTTGAAATGATCTTACCTTTTCTTGGGGAAAACTGTCAAATCATCTAGATACACAACAATGGTTTTACCAATTAGATGACCAAAAGAAAGGTTCATTGCCCTTTGGAAAGTAGCTCTAGCGTTTATTAGACCGAAAGGCATGCAGTTATAGGCAAAAGTTCCTCATGGTGTTGTAAAGGCGGTTTTCTGTTGATCTTCTTTTTCCACGCTTACCTGATTATATCTAGAGAAACCATCAAGCATAGACATCATTTCAGATCTGGCAACATTTTGAAGAATGTGATCCATTGTTGGTAAAGGATAATTGTCTTTTAAGCTAGCCTGATTCAGATTCCGGAAATCAACACAAATTCTTCATGCTGAACCACCAACACGCCACATGCAACATTAAAAGCATTAAAATTCTTGTCAACTGTAAATTTCCCATCACCATTAAACTTAGGTAAATGTTCTCTAGAACCTTTAGGTAAGGGATTCAAATTTGTTCCAAGGGCAAGTGGTCCTACTGCTGGACCCCAGGGATTATTTGCAGCCATGGGAAGGATAATATTCAGAGGGGTAGGATTAATTACAGAGGGAAAGACAACACCATGTAAAGTCAAGGAATGGCAAATAGAATATTGGGAAGGAACAGAAGGAGATCTTGGGGGCCTACTTCTTGCCCTTCTTTGAGGTGTAAAGGAAAGGAAGGAATTTAGGTCCTGCAATTCTTCAAAAGCTGAATCAACTAATCCTTCTCACCTTTGGGATTTAGTATAAATTCTGGTCTCCAGTGTGCTCACACCCTAGAGACTTGAAAATAGACTATGAACCAACTCAAAATAACTTATGTCTGTAAAACTAATCTTATTATTCGACTCCCCAACAGAGTTGCCAAAAATCTGTTGGCTAATGGATTGGATTTCTCAAAATTTATAAATAAATACTCCTCTTGCCCAAATAGAAAACCAATGAGAACCAACAATTGGGTAAATAATTATTATTTTACCCTCTGTATAAAGGTACAACTCCCTATATGATATTCAATGAATTTTGGATAAATTTTATATATAATTCACTTTTAACCATAAAGCAAACAAAAAGGCTTCAACATTCACTTGTCAACAAAACGAGAATGCTTAATGATAGATAATGAAATTCATAGTAAGACATTAGGTTTCGAATGAAGATTAACTCACAAGATGATCAAAAATATTTTAATTCTGATTGATACTCACTCATGACTCACAGGAAAAGGGGAATCATAATATTCAAATATTTCAGCTAATTTCATTTATCAAATTGATTCACAGACTTCAAATGAAAAATCAGAGAAAGGAATCAGATACATGAACACATAATCATTCCAACAGAAATTTTTACACATTCAAAACACAAAGGTTTTCTAAAGCTATATCATATATTCCATTCCATTCAAAGATGGTTGTTTCACTAAAATTACAAGTAAGACCAGTCTGTTACTTCAAATTTTTACAAAATTTTATATATCCCGTGCCAAAACATCCATTACTAGTATATATAGCCACCAGGCTAAATTGTCTTTTTAACAAATGAAACTAAAATTCAAGAAACAACCGTCCATAACTGAATTTAACTAAACAGCCACAAGCCGTAAATAGAGCTATAATGATAAGAACAGTAAACGGCTTAAATTGTCTCTGGGGTGTGCATGGTGCCACGTATATTTCGCCACTCCATATGAGCCGCAGAGAAGTTACAAACAACCTGGTAATGTGGAAGCCCAATGTGCAGGATGCGTTGCTTCCAAACTTCTTTGTCCATACCCACTTGCGTGACTCTAATTTTGTGCACTTCTAAGTGATCTGAACAGACAACTAACATATATTCAATTTGAGCTACCTTGGTGAAGTCATCTCTGGTAAAATACTTTGATTCTTTAACCGAGTTTATTTTTCCTTTCAAACTCTGCACCATATCTATTGCCTGCTCGATAGTCTATCCATCTTCCTTAAGAAGTTTTACATCAATGCACTTTAAGTCTTTCTACATCACGACAATGAGTTCTTTCAATTCTTTCAATAGCTTAATGGACTCTTCATGACCTTGCTTTATGATTGAATTTCTCCATTCAATGTTTTCCTTGGCCACATGCAATACCTTGTCATCCAAATCATTTACTACCTTTTCTGTGAGGAAGATCATGACACCGTATTTCTGCACATCTTTCATCTAAACCAATACTGTAGCCCATTTTTTCCTTTCCTTCTCCCACGTTGACACCTCTGTTTCAAGCTCTTGAGTTACAGTTACAACATCCTCGTACACCCTGACCAGATTACCAGTATACTCTATTCCTTGCTGAATTGTGGATTCAAGCCACTTCTCAAAGGTTTCCGCCAACACATGATTTCTCTGAACCTTATCCAACAATTTTTGGTTCATGGGTGATTTAGGATCAAAACTCTGAGAAACCTATGACAGGGGCTGTGGACTGGGATGATGTATGGCATTGATGTACTCTGTCATCTGCTTGATAGTCTATTTCAACTCCCGTTTGTCCTTCTCATCCTTCCATGTTCTGGACAACATTCTTTTAGCAGAGGACTCTAGGAGTTTTGCATCTGCATCCCTTGAAGCAGTTCCTAAATCAATCTTTTCAACAGCAAAATCCTGCTCAGTAACATTCTCTAGGTCTTTGTCTGAAATCGGCCTAGCCACTTAAGCTACCCAATGGCTTGTATTCTCATCTACCTCTAGCATAGCTTCTTCTTTTAGCTTCTTAGACTTAGGTGTTTTCCTGAGGCATTTACTCACCATATCCTCCATGGGTACACTGATAGGGACTACATTATGTTTCTTACTAATTGACACTCCCAACCACCTTGAAACATTTGGGGATACTTTTGCTAGCAGCATCTAATATTCAGATGAATCCATGGTAGACAAAGTAGTCACTTGATTGGGGCTTTCCTCAGGTTGCTCCTTTTCTTTACCTGCATCTTGAGCTGCAGGGATGTTTGCTTCTGGTTCACCCATAATTACTTGCGCCTCTTCACTATCAAGAACTATGATAGTTTCTTTTCCTGAAATTTCTGCACGTGTCCTCTTACTTCTGGAACGGGTGGCTCAAACTGTTGAGGGACCAAATAGTGGTTCTTTAAACCTTCTAGTTTGAACCTTCTCACCTTGAGTATTAGTGACACTTGCAATATCAACAATAATGTTAGAAGAAGAAATTGGTACAATAGCATGAGATTGCTCAACTGATCTCTCGGCTGAGGTAGTGGTCAATCTTATTCTGGATCTACGGTCTCTTAACCATTTTTCTGTTCTCCTTATAACATTAAAGGTTTTAGATTGAATATTTTCTTCTTCTCTCCTATCCCAGTTAATTTCAGGAATAGGTTGTTCATGAACTCTTTCATTGAACTCCGGGTCCAATACATCTTCACCTTCCTCTTCTTGTATTTCTGGTATGTTCATTGGCAATTTCAATGTAATGATTTGCCATAAAGTGAACCTTGACCATAATCTTCTCTGCACTTCAAATTCATCATAGCAATCCTCCCAGTAGTCTTCTAACTGGGGAATATGTGAAAAGTTCACATCAACATTCAGGTGCTTCATTGCATATTCTTTGCTATTAAACCCCTACCGAGCAGCATAAGGCGGCAAATTCATCTTGTTGAGTTCCACTTCTAAGTTCAATGCATCAGAAATAGTTTTGCAACTATAATATCCGAGTTCAACTAGGAAAATTGTTTCAGACTCACTCTTCATCCCTAATTTCTTATCAACATGAGCTAACTGTCTGCAAACTTCTAAAAGTAAATAACTATCAAGAGCATATCTAGGCAATTTGAAAGGTTCATCTTCAAAGCCACCAATTCTAATATAAGTAAATCTAGGAAATTGAATAAAACAACTCCCATATGTGTTGACCAACTTTAATGCCTCAGGTGACATTCTATTATTCAAATTTCCCTATAGTTCAAAAGATAATCTTCCCACAAAGACATCATTCCATCTCAAGAAGTTTTCTGTGTACCACTTGTGATTTGATATAGGTCTGACATGCTTATCAATTAGAAATCAACTCCACACAGTCGACATGCCTTCTCATGATTATTTCCATAATTGCAATTTGAAAACATGAAAACCAAGGAATATTCTGTTTCGATCACGCCACCTTTTCTTCCTAAATACCATCGAGCTGATTTGAAAACATTGCTTTGAACCTTGAACTATTTTAAAAGAAGTTCATTGGTTCAAAGTTCAATGTCAAAAGATCAACATTTGCGAACAGACAGAAAGAGACAAAAGGAACATTCAATGACACGGGAATGAACCTTGAACCTTGAACCGTTTAAAAAAAAAAGGTTCAATGGTTCAAGTTCAAAGTGACCACAAGAATAGTACTAAAGAGACAACCGCAAAACACAAGACAAAAGATCGATTGAACCTTGAACCTTGAACTGGAAAGGTTCAAAGTTCAAGTTCAATGACTATGCTGATGAAGACTTAGAACTAAATGGATCACATTTGCTTTGAACCCGAATTTAGAACTTTATAAAAGGTTCAATAGATGAGTACAAAACTCGATTGATGAAGACTTAAACTCTACAAAAATGATGACCCTTATTTTTGATGGGCTATAAGTGGAAAAATAAAAAGGGGGGTAACAATTGGCTCTGACTAGGGAACAAGACTGTGAAGGACTAGGAAGGAACTTAGAATCTCTGGTTTCTCACTAAAACAAAGAGGAGGATGCAAAACAGGTACAGCTAGACACAACAAAATTGAGAAAACAATACTGAGCTATGTACAGAGAATGCAGGGAATACCTGCTTACAATTTGTAGAGCTTGAGGTTCTGTCCATTATAAGACAGGGGAAGAACACTACCATCCATATACGTGAGCTTGAAAGAATTCAGTCCCTTCACTTCATGAATCAGAAATGGACCTTTCTATAAGGACTCAAATTTTCCATGTGCTCCCCTTGGCTCTCTTCTTTTGTCCCAGAGTAGAACTTGATCTCCCTGCATAAATTTCCTCAGCCTGGCTTTACAATCAAAAATATTTTTAACTCACTACTGATGTTCCGTAATGTGATCAACCAATTTTTCCCTTTCTTCTTCTATTCTAGCTAGATGCATAATCCTCCTTTCCAGTGCATTTTGAAAATGTGAATCTTCAATAACTGTCTATAATTTGGAAGCTGCCAATTCAAGAGGAAGTGAAAGCTGAGCCCCAACACCATACACAAGTTCAAAAGGTGACATACCAATTGCTCATTTTGGTGACGTCCTGTCTGCCCATAGGGCTTCATATAACCTTTTATGCCAATCCTTAGCATTTTCACTGACCAATTTCTTCATGATATTTATCAGATTTTTGTTATTGGATTCTTCCTGATCATTTCCTTGTGGATAATAGTCAGAGGAATGCGCCAAGGAAATATCGTGATCATAATAAAACATGGATATTTATGTAGAAGAAAAACTTGCAGCATTGTCAGTCACTATCTTCAATGGTACCCCAAAACAAACCAAAATATTTTCCCTTAAGAACTCACATATTACTTCTGAGGTTCTTCTCCTAACAGGCACTGCTTCTACCCACTTAGTAAAATAATCTATAGCCGTGAGGATTTGTGTATGTCCAGCGCAGGAAGAAGGTGTCAGTGGACCAATGAAATCTAGTCCCCATTGCTTGAAAGGTTCTTCCACAACCACTGGCCTGGGAGGTAAAGTGGCTAGTTGTGGTTTCCCTGTAAAGAATTTACATTTATCACACTTTGCAACCCAAACATAAGCATCTTTAAACATACCGGGCCAATAATAGCAATTTATTAGTATTGTGTATGTGGTGACTGTGGAAGAGAAATGGCCGCCACAAGCATCATCATGAAATGACTTTAGCAAGGCCTCACGCTGCACTTTATCCACACACCTCAGGAAGGTTCCATCTAGACCTTTCTTATATAATATGTTATCAAAAATAACATATTTAGCTGCTTTTAATTTCAGGTTTCTCTTTTCTCTGGGAGACAAATGTGTAGGACATTCTCCATATGTCAGGAAAAAGGCTACATCAGTGAACCATTCATCCTACAAGCTAACAAAAGGAGCTAAAGGCAAACTTCCTTCTGCTTCTTTATTTTCTGCCATTAGGTGACACAATCCCTATCCATGAACTAACTTCATTGGCCTAATATCCAAGTCAAATTCTTGAACCTTTGAAACCCAAGTTGCTCTATTATTCATTCCCACCTCTTGCTGAGTCAAGATACTTTTAATAGCAGAATTAGGCACAAAAACAATTGAATGAGAATGCAATATGTAATACTTGAAATGGTTAACAACTTTCTTTGCTTCCTCTTTCCATTTAAAGATCTATTTTTCATCATTCCTACAATATGCTTAGTGATTTCAGCAAAATCTGGCACAAATCTCCTAAGAAAGTTTACCTGACTAAAGAATGATTTGACACCACTCTTGTCTGACGACAAACTTAACTATTGAATAGCTTTAACACGATCAGGATCAATCTTGATACCATCTTGCAAAACTATATATCCTAAAAGATTTCCTTCAGTAACACAAAAAACTTATTTCTTTGGGTTAAGAGAAATACCATGATCTTGGCACCTTTGCAACACAGTTTCTAAATCCTTGAAATGATCTTCCCTTTTCTTGGAGAAAACTCTGAAATCATCTAGATAGATAACAATGGTTTTACCAATTAGATGACCAAAAGAAAGGGTCATTGCCCTTTGGAAAGTAGCTCCAGTGTTTATTAGATCGAAAGGCATGCAGTTATAAGCAAAAGTTCCCCATGGTGTTGTAAAGGCAGTTTTGTGTTGATCTTCTTTTGCCACGCTTACCTGATTATATCCAGAGAAACCATCAAACATAGACATCATTTCAGATCTGGCAACATTTTGAAGAATGTGATCCATTGCTGGTAAAGGATAATTGTCTTTTAAGCTAGCCTGATTCAGATTCCAGAAATCAACACAAATTCTTATCTCTCTATTTTTCTTGCGAACCGGAACAATGTTAGCCACCCATGTAGAATGATGAATTGGATAGATTATCCTTGCCTGAAGCATTTTATCTATTTCTCTAAAAATTGCATCTGCAACTTTTGGGTTATAACTCCTTAATTTCTGCCTGAAAGGAGCCACTCTTGGTTTTAGGGGAATATGATGTTGAAATTAACCATCTCTAAAATCTTTCAAATCTTCATAGGACCAGGAAAAAACATCAAGAAACCTTCTCAATAGTTCAGTGAACAAATGCCTTTCTTTCGGAGTGTAACATTTACCCAAATTAACCATTTTTGGATTATTTTCATCTCCAATATTAATTCTCTCATATTCACCTGATGTATAAGCATTGTGGGAATCAGTTCTTCTTACTGACTTGTCATTGCGATTGAACAAGCTCTCTAAAGTTACCAATCCTTTTCAAATTCAATTTCCTTTAAGCTGAACTACTCCCTCTTTGGAGCTTCCCTTCTCATTTGGACAAAATTCATTGCATTGGTTTTCTGAACCTTCAAAATAAGAAGAAGCAAACATAGTGGCATTTTGTAAGAACTTATCAATATGCTTATCATCTTCAAACACTTGCCAAAAATCCAAATTATCAGGAACGTTTGGGCAATAAATTACTTCAATTCTATAAACATCACTACCAAAATCTGGATGTGGAAGAATTAAGGACGCTGATACCGCTAGAGAATTTGCGTGAGAATTTTGACTTCTAGGAATAGCTTCTATTGAAAATGCATCAAACTACTCAATTTCTTCCTAAATTCTATTTCTATAATGCTTGAGCCTCTCATTTTTCACAGAATAAGGATTGCGCACCTGATTAACAATCAATTCTGCATCACCTTTAGCACACAATAGTTTAATCCCTTTTTTCTTCGCTTGTTCAATTCCTAGCAATAGTGCTTCGTATTCTGCGGTGTTATTTGTATTTTTAAACTCCAGCTTAAATAAAAAAGGAAAATTCTCACCCTGTGGAGAAATAAGTACCACTCCAGCGCCGAATCCAGCAGATGCACAACTTCCATCAAATTCCATTGTCCACAACCCTGCAGTATGATCAACCACATCTTCTGACATATTTTTAATGTCATCAGAGAAAAGCAAATAGTTACCGAATTCACATTCCTGGTACAATATTTGTGATTTTGGATCCTCTGATGGAAACATTGTAAATTTGGATTTTGGTTCTGGTATTAGAGTAATCTTCTGCCTTCCTATAGGAATCATTTCCTCAAACCAATCCATTTTAATCTCTCTGCCTAGGTCTTTACAAAATGTCCTACTCAGCAACATTCCATAACTTGCTGGAATATTAGCAACCAATATTGTGAACTTTACTCTTTTATTGGGATGAACTGCTAAAGAAACCTTAGTGTCTTTAATCTGACCAAGCAAAGGAATTTGTTTAGAATCCATTGAGAAGCATTTGCCAAACGTTTTAGTAAGTGTGAGACCTAATGCTTTGGCCACTGTGGAAGGCATTATATTATCTGAAGCTCCCGAATCAATAATACAGTTATTAAGTTTAAAACCATTGATAAATAGGGAGACATAGAAAGGCTCAAGTTTCTAGTCAAGCACATGCGATGGTCCTACAGATTCATTAAGTGACACTTTTGATGTAAAAGCATACATTTGTTCTGTTAACTAGGCTTCAGTATTGAATGGTAAAGACTCAAAGTTTGTTAATACATCTGAGGGTTGCAATTGAAAGTTTTCCCTCCGCACATATTTAATCAACTTTTCCAGCTCTTTGGGATTCAGCCTGAGGTATTTAGCAGGAGAGATTTGAATTTTTGATGTTTTACAAAACTCAACAATATCAAAAGGGATATCAGACTCAGGTCGCTTCAATATTTGAACCTCTTGAACCTTTGAGCTTGCTCCTGAATTTTGGTTCATAGGTTCCTTACCATTGGTTGAACTTTCATAGGATGATGGAGTGCTTGTATTTTTAAATTGATGCTGGTTTCTAGTGAAAACATCACAAGAGGGATCTTCAAGGGTTACCAATATATCACCTCCTCTATCTGATTTAGATTCATATTCAAGGAATTGTATTCCAAAGTCACTAGGTTGTCCATGAATTTCGTCTATCGAGCTAGTCTCATTTAGAACTTCTCCTATGCTAAGAATTTGTGCATGTCTCACCATTTCTGGATAAGAGTTACCATCATGGTCATCTATTAAGTGAAAGACACACATATTTCTCCTGGGAGGGGGTGCTTCAATGGCTAGTCTTTGCTGAGTTGGGGGGCAATTGTAGAGCTTTATTTCCTCTTCTAGCACGCTGATTATTAGGTCATATTGGAATATCTTGATAAGGTTGAGGGTATGATGTATTAGCCTTGGGGAGTTGTCTCTTGAGAGAGATCATATCATTAACTAATCTTTAGATTACAGGATCAGAGGAAGTTGTGGAAGTTGATGGTTGTGAGTTAGCAGCTTGAACTTCTCTTCTCCATTTGCCTGCATTGATCAGATCATCTTTTAATTCTACTATTGTGGTTTTGGTAGTGGCTAAATCCTAGACTCTTTGCCTACGAATAAAGAAACTTATTTCTGCAGGCATTGCATTAATGAAGAAACATTTCAAATTATCATCAGAAGGTCTCTGATTAACCAAAATCTTATGAACAATCTTGTCAAACCTTGCCACAAAGTCTCTCATGGATTCAGGTATTTCCTTTTTCAGTTGAGCTAATTGGGCTAAAAGAGAATGGTCATCTTCTGCCACTTTAAACCTATCCTCAAACCTAGTTTTCAAGTCTTGCCAGTTTGTTATTACACCATTGGCAAAGGAAAGAACCAGTCAGCTGCTACTCCAGTCAATGTCTGAATAAACAACCTTATTGGTACATCTTCATGCTGAACCGCCAACATGCCACATGCAACATTAAAAGCATTAAAATGCTCATCAACTGTAAATTTCCCATCACCATTAAACTTAGGTAAATGTTCTCTAGAACCTTTAGGTAAGGGATTCAAATTTGCTCCAAGGGCAAGTGGTCCTACTGCTGGATCCCAGGGATTATTTGCAGCCATGGGAAGGATAATATTCAGAGGGGTAGGATTAATTACAGAGGGAAACACAACACCATGTAAAGTCAAGGAATGGCAAATAGAAGATTGGGAAGGAATAGAAGGAGATCTTGGGGGCCTACTTCTTGCCCTTCTTTGAGGTGTAAGGAAGGGAAGGAATTTAGGTCCTGCAATTCTTCAAAAGCTGAATCAACTAATCCTTCTCACCTTTGTTATCTAGTATATCTTTTGGTCTCCAGTGTGCTCACACCCTACAGACTTCAAAATAGAATACAAACCAATTTAAAATAACTTATGGCTGTAAAACTAATCTTATTATTCAACTCCCCAATAGAGTCGCCAAAAATCTGTTGGCTAACGGATTGGATTTCTCAAAATTTATAAATAAATACTCCTCTTGCCCAAATAGAAAACCAATGAGAACCAACAGTTGGGTAAATAATTATTATTTTACCCTGTGTATAAAGGTACAGCTCCCTAGATGATATTCAATGAATTTTGGATAAATTTTATCATATAATTCACTTTTAACTAGAAAGCAAACAAAAAGGCTTCAACATTCACTTGTCAACACAACGTGAATGCTTAATGATAGATAATGAAATTCATACTAAGACATTAGGTTTCGAATGAAGATTAACTCACAAGATGATCAAAAATATTTGAATTCTGATTGATACTCACTCATGACTCACAGGACAAGGGGAATTAGAATATTCAAATATTTTAGCTAATTTCATTTATCAAATTGATTCACAGACTTCAAATGAAAAATCAGAGAAGGGAATCAGATACATGAACACATAATCATTCCAACAGAAATTTTTACACATTCAAAACACATAGGTTTTCTAAAGCTATATCATATATTCCATTCCATTCAAAGATGGTTGTTTCACTGAAATTACAAGTAAGACCAGTCTGTTACTTCAAATTTTTACAAAATTTTATATATCCCGCGCCAAAACATCCATTACTAGTATATATAGCCGCCAGGCTAAATTGTCTTTTTAACAAATGAAACTAAAATTCAAGAAACAACCATCCATAACAAAATTTAACAAAACGGCCACAAGCCATAAATAGAGCTATAACAATAAGAATAGTAAACGGCTTAAATTGTCTCTGCGGTGTGTGTGGTGCCATGTATATTTCACCACTCCATATGAGCCACAGAGAAGTTATGAACAACCTGGTAATGTGGGAGCCCAATGTGCAGGATGCGTTGCTTCCAAACTTCTTTGTCCATACCCACTTGCGTAACTCTAATTTTGTGCACTTCTAAGTGATCTGAATAGACAACTAACATAGATTCAATTTGAGCTACCCTGGTGAAGTCATCTCTGTTAAAATACTTTGATTCTTTAACCGAGTTTATTTTTCCTTTCAAACTCTGCACCATATCTGCTACCTGCTCGATAGTCTATCCATCTTCCTTAAGAAGTTGTACATCAATGCACTTTAAGTCTTTCTGCATCACGACATTGAGTTCTTTCAATTCTTTCAATAGCTTAATGGACTCTTCGTGACCTTGATTTATGATTGAATTTCTCCATTCAATGTTTTCCTTGGCCACATGTAGTACCTTGTCATCCAAATCATTTACTGCCTTTTTTGTGAGGAAGTTCATGACACCGTATTTCTGCATATCTTTCATCTGAACCAATACTGCAGCCCATATTTTCCTTTCCTTCTCCCACGCTGACACCTCTGTTTCAAGCTCTTGAGTTACAGTTACAACATCCTCATACACCCTGACCAGATGAGCAATATACTCTGTTCCTTGCTGAATTGTGGATTCAAGCCACTCTTCAAAAGTTTTCACAAACACATGATTTCTCTGAACCTTATCCAACAAATTTTGGTTCATGGGTGATTTAGGATCAAAACTCTGAGAAACCTGTCACAGGGGCTGTGGACTGGGATGATGTATTGCATTGATTTACTCTGCCATCTACTTAACAGTCTGTTTCAACTCCCATTTGTCCTTCTCATCCTTCCATGTTCTGGACAACATTCTTTTAGCGGAGGACTCTAGGTGTTTTGCATCTGCAGCCCTTGAAGCAGTTCCTAAATCAATCTTTTCAATAGCAAAATCTTGCTCAGTAACATTCTCTGGGTCTTTGTTTGAAATCGGCCTAGCCACTTCAGCTACCCAATGCCCTGTATTCTCATCTACCTCTAGCATAGCTTCTGCTTTTAGCTTCTTAGACTTAGGTGTTTTCCCGAGGCATTTACTCACCATATCCTCCATGGGTACACTAATAGGGACTACATTACATTTCTTACTAATTGACACTCCCAACCACCTTGAAACATTTGGGGATACTTTTGCTGGTGGCATCTGATATTCAGATGAATCCATGGTAGCTAAAGTGGTCACTTGATTGGGGCTTTCCTCAGGTTGCTCATTTTCTTTACCTGCATATTGAGTTGTAGGGATGTTTGCTTCTGGTTCACCCATAATTACTTGTGCCTCTTCACTATCAAGAACTATGATAGTTTCTTTTCCTGAAATTTCTGCACCTTTCCTCTTACTTCAGGAATGGGTGACTCGAACTGTTGAGCGACCAAATAGTGTTTCTTTAAACCTTCTAGTTTGAAGCTTCTCACCTTGAGTATCAGTGACACCTGCAATATCAACAATAATGTTAGAAGAAAAAATTGGTACAGCAGCATGAGATTGCTCAACTTATCTCTCGGCTGAGGTAGTGGTCAGTCTTATTCTGGATCTATGGTCTCTTAAACATTTTTCTATTTTCCTTATAACATTAAAGGTTTTAGATTGAATATTTTCTTCTTCTCTCCTAACCCAGTTAATTTCAGGAATAGGTTGCTCATGAACTCTTTCATTGAACTCCGGGTCCAATACATCTTCACCTTCCTCTTCTTGTATTTCTGATATGTTCATTAGCAATTTCAAAGTAATGATTTGCCGTAAAGTGAACCTTGACCATAATCTTCTATGGACTTCAAATTCATCATAGCAATCCTCCTAGTAGTCTTCTAACTGGAGTATATGTGAAAAGTTCACATCAACATTCATGTCCTTCATTGCATATTCTTTGCTATCAGACCCCTGCCGAGCAGCATAAGGCAACAAATTCATCTTCTTGAGTTCCACTTTTTAGTTCAATGCATCAAAAATAGTTTTGCAATTATAATATCCGAGTTTAACTGGGAAAATTGTTTCAGACTCACTCTTCATCCCTAATTTCTTATCAACATGATGTAACTGTCTGTAAACTTCTAAAAGTACATAACTATCAAGAGCATTTCTAGGCAATTTGAAAGGTTCATCTTCAAAGCCACCAATTCTAATATAAGTAAATCTAGGAAATTGAATAAAACAACTCTTATATGTGCTGACCAACTTTAATGCCTTAGGTGACATTCTATTATTCAAATTTCCCTGCATTTCAAAAGTTAATCTTCCCACAAAGACATCATTCCATCTCAAGAAGTTTTTTGCATACCTCTGTATCTACAAATGTGGATAGCACTCATAGACCTTCATTCCATTAACCCAAGGTTCTTGATATAATCCTGGCCATTCTCTGATATAGGCTAAAATATAAAATAGGTATGAAGTCATGAAAATTAGTTGTTCCTACAAAATTACTCAAACCTTCGTGCAATCTCTCAGCAATTACTTGCGCCCAGTCAAGGTATTTTTTATGAGCTAATAATACCTGAATGTAAAAATACATCCATTCCTCCCAATAGAAGGCATGTGAATTCCCCTTAAGCCTATTCAAAAGAATCACGATATCCCTAACTTCTGTAATGAAATTATCTCTTGTCAAGGGTTTAGGCAACCTAGAACCTCCGTTCTTTATTTTAAGGAGCCAGTTTCTAGCAATGACGTTCCGATAAACACTTTTCTTCTTAGAGAAAAATGCGTATGAAGTTCCTATGGACCAATCTTCATACAGCTCTTTGTGAGGAATTCCAATTGCAACCATTACTGTTTCTCTATCAATCCGCACTAGCATGTCTCCATTATTGGCTCTAATACACCTATTACTAGCATCATATCTGTTCATGCATGCATATACTAATTCTGGGCAAAGGGCAACAATTGGGAATGCGGTGGCCTCAACAAGACCACTATGAACTATCTTTCCCATCATAGAATTGGTTGTTGGGTTCTTAGCCCTCTCTGGAAAATTATCTAACTCATCTTGGATGAAGGCTGTATCATCTAACTCTGGGAGGGTACTAAACAAGCATGATGTTCGACCCAATTTTGGAAGAGTTGATCTCATTTTTGCTTAAAATTGCATGAATCAGATGACTTTCAACTCTGAGGCAAAGAATTACACTTTTCTAATTTCAGAATTAAAACAGAGCAGGGGAAAATAAGAAATTGAACTTACCTGTCTTCAACATCAAACTGTGAAACCCTCAGAATAACTGAGCTAAATTACCTTCCGCATCTCCTCTCTTTGCTAATGGCACCAATAATTTTCTTACCTAAAAAGCATCATATTTAAGGACAGAAAATACTAAAAAGAACCAACACATGCTTCGTCCCAGCTCATACATCCGTGTAAAACCACTTGTGATTTGATATAGTTCTGACATGCTTATTAATTAGAAATCAACTCCACATAGTCGACATGCCTTCTCATGATTGTTTCCATAATTGCAATTTAAAAACACGAAAACCAAGGAAAATTCTATTTCGATCATGCCACCTTTTCTTCCTAAATACCATCGCGCTGATTTGAAAACACCGCTTTGAACCTTGAACTATTTTAAAAGAAGTTCATTGGTTCAAAGTTGAATGACAAAAGATCAACATTTGCTAACAAAAAAAAAGAGACAAAAGGAACATTCAATGACACGGGAATTAACCTCGAACCTTTAACCGTTTAAAAAAAAAATTTCAATGGTTCAAGTTCAAAGTGACCACAAGACTAGTACTAAAGAGATAGCTTCAAAACACAAGACAAAAGACTGATTGAACCTTGAACCTTGAACCAAAAAGGTTTAGAGTTCAAGTTCAACGACTATGTTGATGAAGACTTAGAACTAAATGGATCACATTTCCTTTGAACCCGAATTTTGAACTTTATAAAAGGTTCAACAAATGAGTACGAAACTCGATTGATGAAGACTTAAACTCTACAAAAATGATGACCCTTATTTTTGATGGGTTATAAGCAGAAAAATAAAAAGGGGGGGTAACACTGTGCAAGATAGTCAGTAGGTTTTTGTTAGATGCCTTAGCTTGTCCATTACCTTGAGGGTAATATACTAATGACCAGTGTTGCTTTATTTTATAATTTCTCACAAAGCTCGTCCAAATCTTTATTCTTGAATTGTCCTCCATTATCAGTCACGATGGACGAAGGTATCCCATACTTGCAAATTATATAGTTTAGGATGAATAAGGCGACTTGTTTACCAGTTGCTTTGATAAGCGGAACTGCCTCTACCCACTTGGTGAAATACTCAGTGGTGGTTATGATAAATTTATGTCCGTTGGATGATGCAGGATATATCTGACCAATGAGATCAAAGGCCCATTGCTGAAAAGGCCAGTGTGTTATAAATGGTATGAGGTCCCTTGCCGAGGCATGTATAAGATTTCCATGAAGCTGACATTTCTCACATGTCTTAGCAAATTTTATGGCATCTTTTTCCATATCTGGCTAGTAGTAGCCAACCCATAATAGTTTTCGAGCTAAAGTAAAACCATTTGAATGAGATCCACAAATACCTTCATGGACTTTCAATAATGCACGTTTAGATTCTTTAGTTTCTAGACATCTAAGCAATGTACCATCCAAACCTCATCTAAATAAATCATTGGCTATGATAACATACCACAAAGCATTTTGAGTTAGGTTTCTTTTCTCGTTACAGGTAAGGTTTTCAGGGATAATTTGATCACATAGATAGGAATAGATATGGCTATATCGAGATGAGTCATGTCCAATAATTGAATAGACTATTTGGGTTTCAGGAGAATCATAAGCGGCATAGTATAACTCTTCCACCAGGAAATCAAAGTGAAAATTAGACTCCTGTAACTCAGGTATAGATGCCAAGGTGGCCATAGCATCTGATACTCTATTTGTTGATCTAGGAATCTGTTGGAATGATACAAAAGTAAAGTACTTCTTGAAATCGTCCACCATCCTCTTGTAAGACATCAATTTCTCATTTCGAGTCTGATATGTATCATTGAACTGATTGATAACCAGCTAAGAATCTCCATAGATATGTAATTCAACAACCTTCCATTCAATGGCTAGTTTTATCCCATTCACCAAAGCTTCATATTCTGCAATGTTGTTTGTGCAAGGGAATAGATTCTTATAAGACTTTGGGATTGAATACTTTTGAGCAGTAATGAATAGTATGCCAGCACCTGAACCATTTTGAGTAAAGGAACCATCGAAGAACATCTTCTAGGGTTGTTGAGTAAGATGCATTATTGATTCATCTAGGAACTTGATGTGTAGTGGTTGAGTATCCTCAAGTGGAGCTTCAACAAGTTGATCAACAATTACCTGTCCTTTTATGGCTTTGCATTCCACATATTCAATGTCAAACTTGTTGGATACAATTGTTTAATTGTGTATTGTCTTTGATGTTACACAAATGTCATATCAGTCTATCGAGCTTAGAATGTTTGGCAAGGCAGTTAGACAGAGTCTACCGAGTTCAGACGGTAAGAGAAGCAAGTTACAGAGTCTACCTAGCACTCCAGAATGCTATACCGAGTTCGCAGTCTTTACCGAGTTCAGTCGGTCTTCGAAGAATATGTGAAGGAAAGTCAGTCTTTACTGAGTTCGCAGTCTTTACCGAGTTCAGTCGGTCTTCGAAGAATATGTGAAGGAAAGTCAGTCTTTACCGAGTTCGCAGTACTTACCGAGTTCAGTCGGTTACCGAAGAATCAGCAGTGTTCACCGAGCATCAGTGAAATGTTTATGCAGCCGACCAAAGCAATATTTATTAATTGAAACTTGTATATGTAGCTGACCTATGTAATATTTATTGTAACTTGTAATTGGGCCGACTTGGTAACCTAAATGGTATATATGAGAGATCAAGTTGCGATTTCGAAGTGTGGTGAAAGTGTGTGAAGTATGGAAATGTGAAGGAGCAGAAATGTGCGAATTCTGATGAAGGATCAGTGATATCCGTGAGGTGCAGAAAAGATATATGTGATCAGTAAGGATCTATTGGCGCAGAACAGAGATCTGTATCAGCAAGATAAGTTGTATTTAATTCAGATCACTTCATTGTTGCTTTCTAACCATTGTAGCAGTGATACCGAAATCTCTTAACAGAGTTGGTCTAACAACCATTTTTGTAAATCCTCTGACAAGGTGACAATTCAGTTGAATTGTTATTAAGACCTTTCACAAGGCCACTCCTAGTAGGGTGATTAAATCTTCTAACAGGGTCACACCTAACAGTGTGTTTTGTAACCTTTAACAGGGTTGGCTCCTAACAGGGCTCACTTCAGAAGAGTGAAAATCAGTAACTAGTTACATTGGTGGTTTTCCCAGAATTGGGTTTCCACGTTATATCTGGTGTTACTTGTGTTCATGTTATTTGTTTTATGCATGTTAATGTTTAATGAACAATGATAAGTTAATTTACCGAGTTTCAGCAGTTTATATTTAAGACATCTAAGGGACTTGTGGATTTATTTTTGTGGTAACTGATTCACCCCTCCCCTCTCAGTTACTCCATCCATATTTTCAACAATTGGTATCAGAGCATTCGGTGCTTGTAGGAAGGATTTCAAGGATCTAAGCTAAAGATCAAGATGTCTTACAAGAGGGAAATTCCAAGGCTAAATAGAAATAACTTTTCAGCATGGCAAGGTCTCATGAGACTCCATTTGGCTTCCATTGGAGATACAGGATTGACACATCTTGACACAGAATATGTGACACCCACTGGTACACTAACTATTGCTGATATTGCTGCAAAGAAGACTCATAACACCATGATGATAGACATTGCATCTGCCCTAAGCTATGAAAAGTTTGATGATGTCAAAGACTGCAAAAGCGCATTTGAAATGTGGAACAAGCTGAAAGATATCTATGGTGGTGATGACAATGTGAGAAGAGCCAAAGCAGAAAGCTTGAGAGGACAGTTTGATCAATTAAAAATGAGTGAGGATGAAAATATTGCAAAATATGTTGAAAGAGTCAAAGCTAGTGTCAGTACAATCAAAGCTTCTGGAGGTGATATCTCAGAGGAAACAGTCATAAGCAAAGTTCTCAGAACATTACTACCCATTTATGCAATCAGAGTTTCTGCAATTCAGGAAAGAAGATGTGAATCAAATCATAAGATAAATTTAGAGACCATAGTTGGAAGATTAACTACATTTGAGTTAGACAACTATGACAACTATGTTCCAGCTTCCAAAAACATGGAATCAGCATTTGAAGCTAAGGTTTCACTCAAGGAGAAAGGCAAAAAGAAAAAAGAATCTCGGTCAGAAAGTGAAGATGAATCAGAACCAAGTTCAGACAGTGATCTTGAAATAATTGAAACTCTTCTAGCAAGGAAATATTCCAAAGGTAGAGGAAAATACAGAGGCAAAGTTCCTCTAATCTGTTTTTCATGTGATGAAGTCGGTCATATTGCTGCTAGATGCCCAAACAAGCAAAGAAAAGATGAGAAGAAAGATCACAAATGGAATGCCAAAAAAGGACTACAAATCATTCAAAGGTAAGAAAACATGCTTTATGGCTAAGGATTCTGATAATAGTGAAGATGAAATTGTTTATATTGCTATAGGAGATGATTCTGATAATGATGAGGAAGATAAGATGGCACTTATTTCTCATATAAGCAAAAATGATATTTGGATCATAGACAGTGGTTGCTCTCATCATATGACTGGTGATAAAACCAAGTTTGAACATTTTATAGACTATGATGGAGGTAGTGTAAGGTTTGGTAATAATGAACCTCGCTACATAAAAGGAAGAGGTAGAATCCCTATAACCAAAGAACTTGTATTTGATGATGCCTACTAGGTTGAAGGTCTCAATCACAACTTGATGAGTGTGGCACAACTACTTAATAGTGGACTCAAGGTGGAATTCATGCATGGAAAGGCCAAACTGCTAAATAATCAAGGAAAGCTGATTGGATTAGGCACTCAAACAAAAGGTAATTTGTTCCGATTTGAAACAAGTGAAAATTCATGTTTTATTGCTCAACTTGAAGAAAGTTGGTTATGGCACAAAAGGTTATGTCATGTAAATTTTGATAACCTAGTGAAAATAAGTAAATTCAGAAAAGTAAGAGGTATTCCAGATATAAAGAAACCTGAGGTCGGTCTATGTAAGAATTGTCAAATTGGAAAGATGGGAAAGACTAGTTTCAAAAGCAAAAACTATCAATCTGAAGATATATTAGAAATTGTGCATACTGATTTATGTGGACCCATAGGAACTGAAAGTTATACTGGAGAAAAGTTCTTCATTCTTTTTGTTGATGATTACTCAAGAATGATGACTGTCATGTATTTAAGGAACAAATCAGAAGCATTTGAAAAGTTCAAATGGTATTTGGCCAGAGTAGAAAAAGAAACAGGTAAAAGATTTAAATGTCTAAGGTCAGACAGAGGTGGTGAATTCATCTCTCATGAATTCAATAACTTTTGCATTGAAAGAGGAATCAAAAGACAAGTATCAGCCCCTAGAACTCCTGACCAAAATGGAATAGCTGAAAGAAGGAACAGATCTATCATGGATTGTGCAAAAACCTTAATGATTGAAAAGAATATTGCTATCAAATACTAGAAGGAAGCTATCAGCACTGCTGTTCATACCTTGAACCAAGTACAGCTGAAGAAGGACTCATTCAAAACCCCCTATGAATTATGGTATGGCTACAAACCTAATGTAAGTTACCTAAAAGTATTTAGAAGTAAATGTTACATTTTGAAGGAATCTAGAAAAGGAAAATTTGATGTGAAAGGTGATGAAGGTATATTCTTCGGATATTCTTGCAAGAGTAAAGCATATAGATGTTTGAACTTGTCTACTCATAAAGTTATAGAAAGTGCACATGTGAAAGTTGATGAGTTTGCAGAAAGATCTGAAGAAGAAAGCAAAAGAGAACCAGAAGATTATAGAAGATTTGTGTCTATTGAACCTGATACAATACCAGATACATCTGCTAATCAAGAATCTTCTACTCCCGAGTCATCAGTAACCGAGTTACAGAAAGAAGAAACTGAGCCAGTATCTACTGAGTCTGATGAACCAGAACCAGTGTCTACCGAGTCTGAAGAAACCGAGCCAATATTTACCGAGCCGGACCAGCCAGTTGAAGAACAAGAGGACAATGACGAAATTCATTCTAAAGGCAAGAAACCTGTATTAGCCGAGTATGTCAGACGACATCACTCAGCAGATCAGATCATTGGAGACAAATCTGAAGGAACCATGACAAGAGGTAAGTTGAAAAGCACTTGTTTGCTTGCTGATTTTGAACCTAGAAATGTCAAAGATGCATTGGGAAATGATAGTTGGACAGAGGCTATGAAAGAAGAGATAGAATAGATAGAGAAAAACAAGACATGGACTCTTGTACCCAGACCTAAGGATAAAAATGTGATTGGAACTAAGTGGGTATTCAGAAATAAACTGAATGAAGATGGCAAAGTTTCAAGAAACAAAGCAAGACTAGTATGCAAAGGATATGCTTAACAAGAAGGAATAGACTATGGAGAAACTTTTGCTCCTGTTGCAAGATTGGAAGGAGTCAGAACCTTACTTGCATATGCCGCCTACAAAGGATTCAAAGTTTATCAGATGGATGTTAAATTTGCATTTCTTAATGGTATATTGGATGAAGAGGTTTATATTGAACAACCTGAAGGTTTTGTTGATCCACAAAAGAAGGACATGGTCTGCAAATTACATAAAGCATTGTATGGTCTGAAACAAGCCCCTAGAGCATGGTATGAAAGATTGCATAACTATCTTATTCAGATTGGATTTCAAAGAACTAATGATAACAGTAGCTTGTATATCAAGGAAGGATCAGATAACAAAATTGTCTTAGCAGAAATATTTGTAGATGATACTATTTTCACAGGAAATGATGATCTTTGCAAAGAATTTTCAGTACAAATGAATAAGGAATTTGAAATGTTTATGTTTGGTGAGATCAAATTCTTTGTTGGTCTTCAAATTCAGCAGAACAAAAATGGTATCTACATTACACAATCAAAATACATCAAAGAGATACTGAAAAAGTTCGGTATGGAAGATTGTAAACCAGTTGGAACTCTTATGTGTACTGGATTGAAGCTTACCAAGGAAGATGAATCACAAGAAGTAGATCAAACACTGTATAGATCTATGATTGGAAAGCTGCAGTATGTTGTTCATACTAGGCCAGATATTGCTCTTGCAGTTGGTATTGTTGCAAGATTCTCAACAAAACCAAGAGAAAGTCACATGACGGCAATGAAAAGAATAATGAGATATTTGAAAGGAACTGAAGAGTATGGATTATGGTACAAATTTGGAGGAAATTTTGATTTGAAAGTATTTACTGATGCTGATTGGGCAGGAAACATTGATGACAGAAAAAGTACAAGTGGAGGAGCATTCTTTCTAGGAAAGAGATTGGTTTCCTGGACAAGCAAAAAGTAGAACTGTATATCCCAATCTACAGCAGAGGCAGAATATGTTGCTGCAGCAGTAAATTGTTCAAATGTTGTTTGGTTTAAACAGCTATTGGCAGGCATGAAAATGGAAATCAAAGAACCAATTGTTATATTCTGTGATAATACAAGTGCAATTGACATGTCCAAGAATCTAGTGATGCATCCCAAAACCAAGCACATTGCAATAAAATATCATTTTGTCCGAGAATTGGTGCAGGACAAGGAGATCAGATTGGAATATATTCACACAAAGGAACAAATTGCTGACATATTCACAAAACCATTGGCTAAGGATGCATTCTCATATCTAAGAGGTAAGTTAGGGGTCACTCCCCTATCTGAAATTCACTAAAGAAAAGTTTTAGTGATGCATCAACTCATCCTAAGTGAAAAATCTACTAGTTGATGCAGTATAATCAGAAAAATATTGCATATGAATCAGTACAAAAGGTACATTATAACTCAGATGAAGTCTTATTGTCTTTGGCATGTGTTGTCAAAGAGGGAGAGTTTTATTGTCATATCCTACTAAAATTTGAAAGAAAGTTCATTAAGATAAAGAGGGAGAGTTGTTTGATAAAGAGGGAGAGTTTTACCGTCCAAAGATGAAATTACTTCACAGAGGAAGATTATTGAAAGAGGGAGTGTTCTCTATCCAAAGGAAAAGATATGTTGGCATGTTGCTGTTATAAAAGAAAAGACCTGTTTTCAAATTTCATTCTGCTATGACATGTTGTGTTGCCATCAATGCCAAAGAGGGAGATTGTTGGATACAATTGTTTAATTGTGTATTGTCTTTGATGTTACACAAATGTCATATCAGTCTACCGAGCTCAGAATGTTCGGCAAGGCAGTTAGACAGAGTCTACCGAGTTCAGACGGTAAGAGAAGCAAGTTACAGAGTCTACCTAGCACTCCAGAATGCTATACCGAGTTCGCAGTCTTTACCGAGTTCAGTCGGTCTTCGAAGAATATGTGAAGGAAAGTTAGTCTTTACCGAGTTCGCAGTCTTTACCGAGTTCAGTCGGTCTTCGAAGAATATGTGAAGGAAAGTTAGTCTTTACCGAGGTCGCAGTACTTATCGAGTTCAGTCGGTTACCGAAGAATCAGCAGTGTTCACCGAGCATCAGTGAAATGTTTATGCAGCCAACCAAAACAATATTTATTAATTGAAACTTGTATATGTAGCCAACCTATGTAATATTTATTGTAACTTGTAATTGGGCCGACTTGGTAACCTAAATGGTATATATGAGAGATCAAGTTGCGATTTCGAAGTGTGGTGAAAGTGTGTGAAGTATGGAAATGTGAAGGAGCAGAAATGTGCGAATTCTGATGAAGGATCAGTGATATCCGTGAGGTGCAGAAAAGATATATGTGATCAGTAAGGATCTATTGGCGCAGAACAGAGATCTGTATCAGCAAGATAAGTTGTATTTAATTCAGATCACTTCATTGTTGCTTTCTAACCATTGTAGCAGTGATATCGAAATCTCTTAACAGAGTTGGTCTAACAACCATTTTTGTAAATCCTCTGACAAGGTGACAATTCAGTTGAATTGTTCTTAAGACCTTTCACAAGGCCACTCCTAGCAGGGTGATTAAATCTTCTAACAGGGTCACACCTAACAGTGTGTTTTGTAACCTTTAACAGGGTTGGCTCCTAACAGGGCTCACTTCAGAAGAGTGAAAATCAGTAACTAGTTACATTGGTGGTTTTCCCAGAATTGGGTTTCCACGTTATATCTGGTGTTACTTGTGTTCATGTTATTTGTTTTATGCATGTTAATGTTTAATGAACAATGATAAGTTAATTTACCGAGTTTCAGCAGTTTATATTTAAGACATCTAAGGGACTTGTGGATTTATTTTTGTGGTAACTGATTCACCCTTCCCCTCTCAGTTACTCCATCCATATTTCCAACAAAACTCTGTAAGGATCATAACCCATTTCACCAATCTTCTGGTGAGTGTTTCTTTATTAAGAAGATACTTGAGTGGATCGATTTTGGCCACCAACTTGACTGAATGTGCTAGCATATAGTGCCTTAGTTTTTGTGATGCAAAGACTAATGCCAAGCATGCTTTTTCTATTATACTATAGCTCATTTCATAAGACACCAATGTCTTGCTGATGTAATAAATAGCTCTTTCCTTTTTGTTGTCATCTTGTTGCACCAGAAGTGCCCCCAATGATGAGTCAGTTGTTGATATATATAAGATTAGTGGCTTACCCTAAATAGGTGGCATCAATATCGGTGGATTAGATAGGTATTCTTTTATTTGCTGAAGATGTTGTTCACACTATTGATCCCAGTTGTATATTATTCCTTTTCTCAATACTTTTGTAAAAGGTTGAGCCTTGTCTGCTAGCTAAGAAATGAATCTTCTAATGGATTGGAGACGTCCCTGTAGACTTCTCATTTGACTAATGTTCTTTGGAGGCGGTATTTCCATTATAGCTTGGACCTTCTCAGGATCAACCTCAATTCCCTTCTTTGAAATGATGTAGCCAAGTAGTTTACTAGATGTCACTCTGAATGCACACTTCTTTGGATTTAATCGGAGCTTGAACTTTTCCATTCTATCAATTATAGGACCTAACTCTTGAATATGCGTTGATCTTTTCATAGTCTTCACTAAGGTGTCATCAACATAATCTTCCATATTCTTATGCATCATGTCATGCAAGATAGTTGTAACTTCTCTTTGATAGGTCATCCTTGCGTTCTTTAACCCAAATGGCATGACATTCCAGCAAAAGGTTCTCCATTCACAGGTGAAAACTATCTTTTCTTGATCTGCGGGAGCAATTTTAATCTGATTGTAGCCAGAAAATCTATCCATCACTGAGTACATCTCATACCCAGCTGTCATGTCGACTATCATATCAGTATTTGGCAATGGAAAGTCATCTTTTGGACATGCTTTGTTGAGATCTCTAAAATCTGTACAAATGCTAATAGATTTATCTGCCTTCGACATAGGCACTATATTTGAAATCCATTTAGCATAATCTATTGCTTTGATAAATCTAGCTTTGAGCAATTTCTCTAGTTTAGCTTTGACCAATAACGCTACATGTGGGTGCATCTTATGAAGTTTTTTCTTAACTGGTTTTACTCCTGACGTGATTGAGAGATGGTGTATAATGAGATCAGGATCCAAGCCTGGCATATCAGAGTACGTCCATGCAAAGTTTATTTTCTTTTCTAAGAATAGCTAAGTGAACTCCTTCAATTCTTCTGCTGATAGTGATTGAGCTATGTGAGTGATTTGTGGTGTCTCTTGATCCCCAATATTCACTGGCTGAGTTGGCTCAATCAATATGGAAGACTGCTCTTGGAAATGACTAGGCAGTATACCAAGTATCTCACCTTCAGGCGCCTCAAAGAAGTTTTCACCTTTAGGTACGTCCTTTATTTTCTCTTTTTTAGATTCTAACACTGCCACAATATGGTTTTTACCATCATATCTTTTATTTTTATTTTTCTTCTTTTTGTGACTAAGATACTTGATATCCACTTCAGTCATATTTTCACTCTGTTCACTGGTGGAAGAGTTTATAGGTTCGACTGCATTGAGATAATAGGATAATGTATAGTCATTAGCAAAAGTAGGTATATCCATGGGTCGGTTCTATAAAATACAGTCAATCAATTCGAGATGTACTAAGGACAAATTTTGGATAGGTTCAAGAGCGTTCACAGTGTTGTTATCATAGCTGTAGATTGAAAAGTTGAGTTCCAGAATGATACCTTGCGTAAGTGTCTCGAGACTAGGAAGAGTCAGATCATGATTATTAAAGTTCACGTTAATATTTAATCAGTCTAATCCAATAGACATACTTGTAACGTTGTTTACTATGCCAGACTGGATGTCATATCGAGGTTTAACAACAATAAGACTAGTAGGCAACTTTTCATTGTTTGTATCAAATGATTCAGAATTTGAGGTTGAGTGGATATCATCAGAGTCATCAGATGAAGTTTCCAAGCCTCTTTTAAGTGATTTAGTAAGCATATGTATGGTATCAATACCAACATCTTTAATGCTACAAGTTCCTTCATGTTGTGGTTCATTTGTTATTTGTATCTGACACACCTGTTGACATGATCTCATTGTTTCTATGATTTATTGTCATCTACTCCATTCAGCTTCTTTTGGACTGATGACTGGTTCTTGTTTTGTAGCTTCCAACTCTTCCTATGTAGTGCTATAACTGATTTGTTTTGTTTTAGGATAAGGGCACATAGATGAGAAGCTTTCTGGTATTCTTCCTTATTTCAATCCTTATTCACAATTTGCTTGCCTCTTTTGTCTAATTTCTTGTATTTCCTTCTCTAGTTTTATGTGTATCAGCTCTTGAGTATCATCTATGACACCACTAGATTCTTCTGGAGTTTCTGTAGTGGATGTGTCTGAAAGATAGTCAGGACCCCATTCATACTTGTTTGAATCAGTCTCTGAATCATCTACTTGTTGCATGTCAGTATATGTGACTAGAAATTTTAATGGTGTAAAAAATTCTCTGATTCTTATGACTTCATCTCTTATATCCTCAGGAACCTCAACTTCTTGTATTATCGTAGCTGATACCATTGAGTCCTAGGCACTGACTATTTCTTCTTTCTTGACTATTAATTCCTCTTTCTCTTTTCTACACTCTACTTTTGTTTGTTTAGTGTCTGCTTCATGTAATGTTAAAGGCGATATCTTTTTCGAGCACTTAGACTTAGAAACATGTTTTTGTTTTGATGTCTTTTTCGGATTGCATCCCAATCCAGCCTTATCATGTGTGGATTTGGTTTGTAGCTGAATTGGTTCAGTAATACCTTCTTTTTGTTTGCCCAAAGGACCAGTACCTATGTACCCCATGCGCTGAATTATTTTGTAACCACAACCATATTGGTTTGAGGAAATCTCATAGTGTCGTACCTCCTCATTTTGACTATCTTCCTTAAAGAGCCAGTTAAGCACAACATCCTCTTCTATTTCATCTCTCAAGGAGGTAGAAGACTGTACAAAGAGACCATCATATATGGTATTCGGAGCCAAAGTTTGTGTTCTCATAGCCTCTGATGGTTTGCCCAACTATTTTGGCAATGGAGGGAGAGAAACTAATGATAGTATTGATTCTATCTTGTAGCCATCCATGCCGGTATCTATAATCTTCAATCTCTTTTCTAAGTCTTTCATCAATGTTTCTGGATCTTCATTTGGAGAGGCTTCCCTATTATGAGGCACAAAAGTATCTACACCTTTTGTCAAAGCATTACAGATGACAATTGTATCAGCAGGAATACTGACTTTAGCTCCGTTATAAGGAAACTTTAAGCATTGGTGATATGTTGATGGTATTGCCTTCATTTCATGAATCCACGGCTTGCCCAGTAATATATTGTATGACAATGGAATATCGAGAACCTAGAAAAGGACATCTCTCTCTATTGGTCCCACTCTAATTAGTAATGATACCAGACCTTTGGAGGTCCTCTCTTCCTCATCATAGGCTTTAATTGTTATTTTCTTGCCTGGATCAATGACATTTTCAGAGAATCCTAGCTATGTAAGCAGATGATAAGTACAGATATTCAACCCTACGCCTCCATCTATCAAAACACGTTTAACTCTGTGTTTGTGGATCATGGATTCAATATGCAATGGCTGGTTATGTGGGTGATTTAACGAATTGTCATCTTCTTCAAAGAAGGTCAAATAGTGAGGTGAAGTCAGATGACCCACCATACACTAAAACCGATCAATGTCTAAATATTTTGGAACATTGGTAGTGAGCAATGCTTTGTCTAGGATTTCCTTGTGAGCAGATGAGAGTTGTAGCAATTCAAAAATTAAAATTTGAGCATTTGTCCTTTTTAACTGTTCAACCACGCTGTATCCAGAGGATGATGATGAAGTTAACCTTTTAAATTTGTCCAAGGTTGATTCCTTTTGTTTGTTTGGCAAGGCTATTGGATTTGATGTTTCTTGAGCTGGGTTGGAAGAACTAGCTCCTTGGAGGGTAACTTTCTTTTGAGATCGGGTCAGAGCTCTTGCATATCATGATTCATTTGGTTTATGTTGAACTATAATCACATTGCAATATTCCAAGTGTGAAGGCTCAATCATATTGATAACATTGTCCTGGCTGGCAAAAGTATAATTGACCTTGGCACCTCCTTTGGTCTTTGAGGAATCACCTTTTTCATAAGTAGGCAAAGGGTCTTTAAATCCTTTATGATCAGCGTTGGTTGGATGATACCCAGCAACAACTTTACTAGCGTCTATGAGATCTTGAATCTCATGTTTTAGTTTCATGCAATTGTTCATGTTATGACCCTTATTCCGATGGAAGTCACAGTATTCATTTTCTCTCCACCATCTTGGTTTGACATCTAGATCATATGGTCTCGAGCTATCTGGTAGTGTTATTAAGTTGTTTGCCAATAGATTTTTGAAAGAGGATTCATATGATTCTTCAAGAGGAGTAAAATCATACTTAGGTTTGGAAAGCCAAGGATTTTCTTTGAACCATTCCTTTGTTTTCTTTGGCAGATTCTCTACTGTAATCTCAGCAGCTTTAAGTGCTTGTGTACCACTAGCCAAGTTGAATATTGTGGATTTTGAGTTGGTTTTGGTAGTGTCTACTACTCCATCATTAACAACATTCTTGTTGTTGTCTTTGGAAAATTTCCAATACTTGTTATTCTCTTTAGAGCTAGATCCTGTTTGTGTTTCTTTCCAAGGTGTGATATCTCCCTTCTTTATGAGCACATCTTCCATTCGAATGGCATTATCTACCATTTTGTTAAATGATGGGTGTACTTGCATTATTATGCTATATTTTAGTTTGGGGACCAAGTTATTGACAAATATATCCATTTTCTCAGAGTCTGGAATAGGTCGTGGATACCTAGAGAACATCTTTCTCCAGCATTGGAGAAAAGTAAGAAGAGGTTCCCCTATTTTCTGTTGAGTATTACAAAGATCGATCATAGTTATAGGATGTTGAATGTTGTATGAGTATTGTTGTAAAAATAGTTGGATTAGTTCTTCGAATGTTTTTATTCCTTTGGGTAGACTTGAGAACCATTCCATTGCTTGACCCCCTAAACTCCTTGGGAAGAGATGCATGAGGTATGTTTGATCGTGCATGAATTCCATACAAGCAACACTAAATTCCCTAACATGATCTTGAGGATCTGAGGTACCATCATATTTGTCAAATTTTGGGATTTCCACTCATGGAGGAAATGGAGGCATGTGTAGATTCTTGTCAAATGGAAAGGGACATATTGTTTCCAGAGAATATTGTTTTGGGGACTTGTCCTTATTCTTCAATTTTGTGATCTCCATCCGCAAAGCTAGTAACTATTTGTGTACCCTGAGTATAGGTGAGTCTTCCCTTTTAGTAACAAGTGTCTGAACATCATATCCAATAGGAAGTTTGGCACCTTGTTTTGCTAGTTCTAAGAAATAGTCTTCCTTCTCTTGGGTCATGATAGTTTTCATCATTTTTCTAAAGTTTTTGTCTTTCTGACAGTCAAGGATTTCTTTTTCTGGAGGTTCAGTGTCTTTGTCAATCTCACTTGATGATGAGGAGTCATTATGATTTTTGGGAATATTACAGTCGTTTTTGTTTCCATCATTGTATTTTGTCTCATGTATGGTGGGAGATTCAGGTTCATCAAAAATTGGTCCGCCTAATGACGACAGCATGTCAGTGAGTGGATCCTTCATGTAGAATGGATTATCTTGATATTTGAAGGTTTGTTCTTTGCCTTTGGCTTCTTTCTTACGAGAACTCCTGGTTTGAATAGGCATCTTTATGGATTTGTGTGACCTAAAGTTGTTTGTGATGCAGAGGTCAAGATCAATTTTAGAGCTAGTTGTTCTATTTAGAGTATTGTTTAGGAGAAACAAATGAGATTTAGTCTGATTTCAGGAATGATCTTGTTGGAAATATGGATGGAGTAACTGAGAGGGGAGGGGTGAATCAGTTACCACAAAAATAAATCCACAAGTCCCTTAGATGTCTTTAATATAAACTGCTGTAACTCGGTAAATTAGCTTATCATTGTTCATCAAACATTAATATGCATGAAACAAATAACATGAACACAAGTAACACCAGATATAATGTGGAAACTCAATTTTGGGAAAACCACCAATGTAACTAGTTACTGATTTTCACTCTTCTAAAGTGAGCCCTGTTAGGAGCCAACCCTGTTAAAGGTTACAGAACACACTGTTAGGTGTGACCCTGTTAGAGGATTTAATCACCCTACTAGGAGTGGCCTTGTGAAAGGTCTTAAGAACAATTCAACCGAATTGTCACCTTGTGAGAGGATTTACAAAATGGTTGTTAGACCAACTCTGTTAAGAGATTTCGGAATCACTGCTACAATGGTTAGAAAGCAACAATGAAGTGACCTGAATTAAACACAACTTATCTTGTTGATACAGATCTCTGTTCTGCGCCAATAGATCCTTACTGATCACATATATCTTTTCTGCACCTCAAGGATATCACTGATCCTTCATCAGAATTCGCACATTTCTGCTCCTTCACATTTCCATACTTTTTTTTTCTTTTTCATATACTTCAAAATTGCAACTTGATCTCTCATATATACCATTCAGGTTACCAAGTCGGCTCAATTATAAGTTACAATAAATATTACATAGGTCGGCTACATATACAAGTTTCAATTAATAAATATTGCTTTGGTCAGCTGCATAAACATTTCACTGATGCTCGATGAACACTGCTGATTCTTCTGTAACCGACTGAACTCGGTAAGTACTGCAAACTCGGTAAAGACTGACTTTCCTTCACCTCTTTTTTTGAAGACCGACTGAACTCGGTAAAGACTGACTTTCCTTCACCTCTTTTTTTCGAAGACCGACTGAACTCGGTAAAGACTGCGAACTCGGTAAAGACTGACTTTCCTTACCGTCTGAACTCGGTAGAGACTGACTTTCCTTACCGTCTGAACTCGGTAAAGACTGACTTTCCTTACCGTCTGAACTCGGTAGACTGATATGACATTTGTGTAACATCAAAAACAATACACAATTAAACAATTGTATCCAACAATCTCCCTCTTTGGCATTGATGGCAACACAACATGTCATAGCAGAATGAAATTTGAAAACAGGTCTTTTCTTTTATGACAGCAACATGCCAACATAACTTTCCCTTTGGATAGAGAACACTCCCTCTTTCAATAATCTCCCTCTGTGAAGTAACTTCATCTTTTGGTCAGTAAAACTCTCCCTCTTTATCAAACAACTCTCCTTCTTTATCTTAATGAACTTTCTTTCAAATTTTAGTAGGATATGACAGTAAGACTCTCCCTCTTTGACAACACATGCCAAAGACAATAAGACTTCATCTGAGTTATAATGTACCTTTTGTACTGATTCATATGCAATATTTTCCTGATTATACTGCATCAACTAGTAGATTTTTCACTTAGGATGAGTTGATGCATCACTAGAAACTTTTCTTTAGTGAATTTCAGATAGGGGAGTGACCCCTAACTTACCTCTTAGATACAAGAATGCATCCTTAGCCAATGGTTTTGTGAATATGTCAGCAATTTGTTCCTTTGTGTGAATATATTCCAATCTGATCTCCTTGTCCTACACCAATTCTCGGACAAAATGATATTTTATTGCAATGTGCTTGGTTTTGGGATGCATCACTGGATTCCTGGACATGTCAATTGCACTTGTATTATCACAGAACATAACAATTGGTTCTTTGATTTCCATTTTCATGCCTGCCAATAGCTGTTTAAACCAAACAACATTTGAACAATTTACTGCTGCAGCAACATACTCTGCCTCTGCTGTAGATTGGAATATACAGTTCTGCTTTTTACTTGTCCAAGAAACCAATCTCTTTCCTAGAAAGAATGCTCCTCCGCTTGTACTTTTTCTGTCATCAATGTTTCCTGCCCAATCAGCATCAGTAAATACTTTCAAATCAAAATTTCCTCCAAATTTGTACCATAATCCATACTCTTCAGTTCCTTTCAAATATCTCATTATTCTTTTTATTGCCGACATGTGACTTTCTCTTGGCTTTGCTGAGAATCTTGCAACAATACCAACTGCAAGAGCAATATCTGGCCTAGTATGAACAACATACTGCAACTTTCCAATCATAGATCTATACAGTGTTTGATCTACTTCTTTTGATTCATCTTCCTTGGTAAGCTTCAATCCAGTACACATAGGAGTTCCAACTGGTTTACAATCTCCCATACCGAACTTTTTCAGTATCTCTTTGATGTATTTTGATTGTGTAATGTAGATACCATTTTTGTTCTGTTGAATTTGAAAACCAACAAAGAATTTGATCTCACCAAACATAGACATTTCAAATTCCTTATTCATTTGTACTGAAAATTCTTTGCAAAGATCATCATTTCCTGTGAAAATAGTATCATCTACAAATATTTCTGCTAAGACAATTTTGTTATCTGATCCTTCCTTGATATACAAGCTACTATTATCATTAGTTCTTTGAAATCCAATCTGAATAACATAGTTATGCAATCTTTCATACCATGCTCTAGGGGCTTGTTTCAGACCATACAATGCTTTATGTAATTTGCAGACCATGTCCTTCTTTTGTGGATCAACAAAACCTTCAGGTTGTTCAATATAAACCTCTTCATCCAATATACCATTAAGAAATGCAGATTTAACATCCATCTGATAAACTTTGAATCCTTTGTAGGCAGCATATGCAAGTAAGGTTCTGACTCCTTCCAATCTTGCAACAGGAGCAAAAGTTTCTCCATAGTCTATTCCTTCTTGTTGAGCATATCCTTTGCATACTAGTCTTGCTTTGTTTCTTGAAACTTTGCCATCTTCATTCAGTTTATTTCTGAATACCCACTTAGTTCCAATCACATTTTTATCCTTAGGTCTGGGTACAAGAGTCCATGTCTTGTTTTTCTCTATCTGATCTATCTCTTCTTTCATAGCCTCTATCCAACTATCATTTCCCAATGCATCTTTGACATTTCTAGGTTCAAAATCCGCAAGTAGACAAGTGCTTTTCAACTTACCTCTTGTCATGGTTCCTTCAGATTTGTCTCCAATGATCTGATCTGCTGAGTGATGTTGTTTGACATACTCGGCTAATACAAGTTTCTTGCCTTTAGAATGAATTTCATCATTGTCCTCTTGTTCTTCAACTGGCTGGTCTGGCTCGGTAAATATTGGCTCGGTTTCTTCAGACTCGGTAGATACTGGCTCGGTTTGCTCTTTCTGTAACTCGGTTACTGATGACTCGGGAGTAGAAGATTCCTGATTAGCAGATGTATCTGGTATTGTATCAGGTTCAATAGACACAAATCTTCTATAATCTTCTGGTTCTCTTTTGCTTTCTTCTTCAGATCTTTCTGCAAACTCATCAACTTTCACATGTGCACTTTCTATAACTTTATGAGTAGACAAGTTCAAACATCTATATGCTTTAGTCTTGCAAGAATATCCGAGGAATATACCTTCATCACCTTCAAATTTTCCTTTTCTAGATTCTTTCAAAATGTAACATTTACTTCCAAATACTTTTAGGTAACTTACATTAGATTTGTAGCCATACCATAATTCATAGGGGGTTTTAAATGAGTCCTTCTTCAGCTGTACTCGGTTCAAGGTATGAACAGAAGTGCTGATAGCTTCCTTCCAATATTTGATAGCAATATTTTTTTCAATCATTAAGGTTCTTGCACAATCCATGATAGATCTGTTCCTTCTTTCAGCTATTCCATTTTGCTCAGGAGTTCTCGGGGCTGATACTTATCTTTTGATTCCTCTTTCAATGCAAAAGTTATTGAATTCATGAGCGATGAATTCACCACCTCTGTCTGACCTTAGACATTTAAGTCTTTTACCTGTTTCTTTTTCTACTCTAGCCAAATACCATTTGAACTTTTCAAATGCTTCTGATTTGTTCCTTAAATACATGACAGTCATCATTCTTGAGTAATCATCAACAAAAAGAATGAAGAACTTTTCTCCAGTATAACTTTCAGTTCCTATGGGTCCACATAAATCAGTATGCACAATTTCTAATATATCTTCAGATTGATAGTTTTTTCTTTTGAAACTAATCTTTCCCATCTTTCCAATTTGACAATTCTTACATAGACCGACCTCAGGTTTCTTTATATCTGGAATACCTCTTAAATTTACATGACATAATCTTTTGTGCCATAACCAACTTTCTTCAACTTGAGCAATAAAACATGAATTTTCACTTGTTTCAAGTTGGAACAAATTACCTTTTGTTTGAGTGCCTGATCCAATCAGCTTTCCTTGATTATTTAGCAGTCTGGCCTTCCCATGCATGAATTCCACCTTGAGTCCACTATTAAGTAGCTGTGCCACACTCATCAAGTTGTGATTGAGACCTTCAACCCAGTAGGCATCATCAAATACAAGTTCTTTGGTTATAGGGATTCTACCTCTTCCTTTTATGTAGCGAGGTTCATTATTACCAAACCTTACACTACCTCCATCATAGTCTATAAAATGTTCAAACTTGGTTTTATCACTAGTCATATGATGAGAGCAACCACTGTCTATGATCCAAATATCATTTTTATTTATATGAGAAATAAGTGCCATCTCATCTTCCTCATCATTATCAGAATCATCTCTTATAGCAATATAAACAATTTCATCTTCACTATTATCAGAATCCTTAGCCATAAAGCATGTTTTCTTACCTTTGAATGATTTTTAGTCCTTTTTGCCATTCCATTTGTGATCTTTCTTCTCATCTTTGCTCTGCTTGTTTGGGCATCTAGCAGCAATATGACCGACTTCATCATATGAAAAACAGATTAGAGGAACTTTGCCTCTGTATTTTCCTCTGCCTTTGAAATATTTCTTTGCTAGAAGAGCTTCAATTATTTCAAGATCACTGTCTGAACTTGGTTCTGATTCATCTTCACTTTCTGACCAAGATTCCTTTTTCTTTTTGCCTTTCTCCTTGAGTGAAACCTTAGCTTCAAATGCTGATTCCATGTTTTTGGAAGATGGAACATAGTTGTCATAGTTGTCTAACTCAAATGCAGTTAATCTTCCAACTATGGCCTCTAAATTTATCTTGTGATTTTCTTCACATCTTCTTTCCTGAATTGCAGAAACTCTGATTGCATAAATGGGTAGTAATGTTTTGAGAACTTTGCTTATGACTGTTTCCTCTGAGATATCACCTCCAGAAGCTTTGATTGCACTAACACTGGCTTTGACTCTTTCAACATATTTTGCAATGTTTTCATCCTCACTCATTTTTAATTGATCAAACTGTCCTCTCAATCTTTCTGCTTTGGCTCTTCTCACATTGTCATCACCACCATAGATATATTTCAGCTTGTTCCACATTTCAAATGCAGTTTTGCAATCTTTGACATCATCAAACTCTTCATAGCTTAGGGTAGATGCAATGTCTATCATCATGGTGTTATGAGTCTTCTTTGCAGCAATATCAGCAACAGTTAGTGTACCAGTGGGTGTCACATATTCTGTGTCAAGATGTGTTAATCCTGTATCTCCAATGGAAGCCAAATGGAGTCTCATGAGACCTTGCCATGCTGAAAAGTTATTTCTGTTTAACCTTGAAATTTCCCTCTTGTAAGACATCTTGATCTTTAGCTTAGATCCTTGAAATCCTTCCTGCAAGCACCGAAAGCTCTGATACCAATTGTTGGAAATATGGATGAAGTAACTGAGAGGGGAGGGGTGAATCAGTTACCACAAAAATAAATCCACAAGTCCCTTAGATGTCTTTAATATAAACTGCTGTAACTCGGTAAATTAGCTTATCATTGTTCATCAAACATTAATATGCATGAAACAAATAACATGAACACAAGTAACACCAGATATAACGTGGAAACCCTATTTTGGGAAAACCACCAATGTAACTAGTTACTGATTTTCACTCTTCTGAAGTGAGCCCTGTTAGGAGCCAACCCTGTTAAAGGTTACAAAACACACTGTTAGGTGTGACCCTGTTAGAGGATTTAATCACCCTGCTAGGAGTGGCCTTGTGAAAGGTCTTAAGAACAATTCAACCGAATTGTCACCTTGTGAGAGGATTTACAAAATGGTTGTTAGACCAACTCTGTTAAGAGATTTCAGAATCACTGCTACAATGGTTAGAAAGCAACAATGAAGTGACCTAAATTAAACACAACTTATCTTGCTAATACAGATCTCTGTTCTGTGCCAATAGATCCTTACTGATCACATATATCTTTTCTGCACCTCAAGGATATCACTGATCCTTCATCAGAATTCGCACATTTCTGCTCCTTCACATTTCCATACTTTTTTTTTCTTTTTCATATACTTCAAAATCGCAACTTGATCTCTCATATATACCATTCAGGTTACCAAGTCAGCTCAATTATAAGTTACAATAAATATTACATAGGTCGGCTACATATACAAGTTTCAATTAATAAATATTGCTTTGGTCGGCTGCATAAACATTTCACTGATGCTCGGTGAACACTGCTGATTCTTCGGTAACCGAATGAACTCGGTAAGTACTGCGAACTCGGTAAATACTGACTTTCCTTCACCTCTTTTTTCGAAGACCGACTGAACTCGGTAAAGACTGACTTTCCTTCACCTCTTTTTTTCGAAGACCGACTGAACTCGGTAAAGACTGCGAACTCGGTAAAGACTGCGAACTCAGTAAAGACTGACTTTCCTTACCATCTGAACTCGGTAGAGACTGACTTTCCTTACCGTCTGAACTCGGTAAAGACTGACTTTCCTTACCGTCTGAACTCGGTAGACTGATATGACATTTATGTAACATCAAAGACAATACACAATTAAACAATTGTATCCAACAGATCTATCATGTCTAAGACTTTATCTAAGTTGATTCTAAGCGTAGTGTCAAATTCAGTCTGGTTTCAAGAATGATCTATCTTGTATAAGACGTTATCTAAGTGACTAAAATTTGATAGGTAGTTGATTGAACTAGCTGAAAGGTGATCGACCAAATCTTGCAATGCAAATGGCAGAGGTACACTGTCTTGATCTGTTTATGCTTAGGAAAATGATAACTAGTATTATGTTTGCTATAAGTTGTTTTTAGGCAAGTTTGATTGTTCTGTTCTGACAAAACCAGAGACTCGTACAATAGTATTTTCTAGACCAGATGACAATTTAGCAGCTACAGGATGATAATAGTTTTGTTTTGTATGAGTTGTTGCCTCGTACCATATGACAAATGGGTATGTGCAGGATGACAAAAGACTGAGGGCAATTTTTTCTCGTACGAGACAAGATACAGTGCTAGATGATAGATGACTCAAACTCGTATGATAGATAATCTAGTATAGGACGACAAATCAGTAGACTCATATGACACAGGACCTAGTGCAGCACGATGGATTATCAGACTCGTATGACTATTCATAGGACAGAGCCTGGAAATTTTGAGTTTTTCTGATTGCTGAGTGTGATAACTGAGTATGACTAATTCTGAGATGGACTGATTTTTTACCAGGATAAACTAGTTTCTGATTGGGATAGATTTCCGACTTAAAATGGACTAGTTTCTGACATGAACAGAGTTTTGACTTAGGATGGACTAGTTTCTGACAGAGTTTCGACTTAGGATGGACCAGTTTCTGACACAGATAGAGTTTCAACTTAGGATGGGCTAGTTTTTGACACAGATAGAGTTTCGATTTAGGATGGACTAGTTTCTGACACAGATAGAGTTTCGATTTAGGATGAACTAGTTTCTTACACAGACAGAGTTTCGACTTACTGAGTTGTTTCTAGTCTTCACCATTTTTTGGTATTTCAGTTTTTGTTTCAAGGATGAAAACACAGAAAATAAGTAGTATGTATAGTGACTCCAATCACAGCATGCAAACACTACTGAATTTGGTGAGGAAAGAAAACCTTTGTAGGTAGACTCAGGTACACACCCAATAGCTAATCACAATACGACCACTGAGTCTCATGCAATGGATTCTCAACACCATATTATCCGACTCCAAACACTAATGGGGGCATGGAATGACAAGTATCTTGGGAGAGTTACTATCTCTCTTGCACAAAGATTATCCCCCTTTCAGAGGTGAACCGGGTAGCTTCTAATTTTAAATTGGATTTAGTTAGGGATCCGTTCGACGTGTCGAGGTATAAACTCAATTAAGAGGTTTCCCAGCCTTGAAAACCAAGGTTTAATATACCTGAAGGTACGAAGGAGAGCTATTCCCAAGCACTGCCGTTGACTTGATTTTCATCAAATCACGTTTATTTTATAGTGGGTTGGAGTACTTGGCGTCTAGTCGTTCCCACTTAGGTCATTCCCCTCACACTGGCCATAACGGCTTTAAGAGTTTTTCAACCCCTCGGGAGGGCAGGCCTGCTAAAGATGTACAAATCTCAAACAAGGAAAAAGCTTCAAGGGTCTGGATTTCTGATTGTCTAGAAAAAGACAAGAGCATACTCTCCTACCTCTCAGAATCTTCTAAAAGCATGAAAGACAAATTTGTTCTTTAACCAGATAGCAAGTTAGGTTCCTAAAAATGAATTTAAAGAATACACGATGTTTAGTTGATTCTCCTCAGGCAACCTGCAAAGACAACGAATCAGTAGTCATATTGTCTGTAATGCCCCTACCCTAGTCAGACTAGTAAAACCCGTTTGACCTTGGTTGATTTCCTATGTGGCATTCTTGAATAGTAGATTAACCGTGATGCAATGTGTAGTTAGATAATATAAATAATTGTGCATACTTATTATTGTGCTCTTGCGTCGATTCTTGTGTAAATGTAATTGTTCCTAACTCTTGTAATAAATCTCGAGCTAACACCTTCATTGAATATGTATATGTATATGTATGCTTGCGTGATTCATGAGTGCAGGAGATTGCAGGTACAACACCACCTAGGGCGAAGTTCATCTCTTTCGGGACTTGCAGGTTTGAATAAACCTCCTCCATCCTCAGAATTCGGATTTGGTGGTCATAAAACTCTTGTCTTGCCTTAGCCATGGTCAAGTGAGCATCGTGTGTGAGTTCGAGGGGCTTTCTTTGCATTGGGTTGCGTGTCATGTGATTTGGCGGACTTCCTCGATTTGTGTGCCTTGCACGGGGTAAGTGGAGTTTGTTATTCTAATTATTTTATTCAATTTAATGAGTAGATGTACGCATTTGAAATTTAGAAATTTAAAATAGGTAGTTTTCTTTTATACGATTAATCGTTAATTTAAAGAGATTGCTTTAATTATTATTGTAGCAAGCTTAAGGTATTTAACTTGGATTAATGTGCTCATTTATGCATTTGTAGTTGAGAAATTAGGATAAATAGGACTCTTTCATTAGATTAGTCATTTATTTAAAAAAGGTCGCTTTATTATGTTATAGCGAGTCAATTTAATAGTTAATTTTAATAATAACGAATTTAATGAGTTATGCGTTTTAGAAAGGAAAGACTTAAGTCATTTGGGAAATAGAAATAAATTAATCATTTTCGCATTTTGGAAAGAAAGGGTAAATTTTATTATTTAAAAGGAAATTATTCTTTTTACTTGTAAAGTTGATATAGTATAAAAGATTGATTTTTGGAAATTTAAATTAATCAAAATGTGTTATCCTTGTTAATAGTTCAAAATATAAATGTTGGCTAAAGTAATATGGAGAAATTTAAAATTAGAGTTAAATAAGAAATGGAAGCTTTTTAATTTTAAAAGAAGAACGAATAAGAAATATTGAATAATGGAAAGGAATGATTTCCATTTTTCATTCTCTTTTATTTTAAAAATAAACATGCCTAAATTCGAAATTGAAAATTAAGACAAAAATAGGGTTTCTCATTTTTAACCTAGTTTTGAAATGTTTTTGGGGGTTCTTCTCTTTTGGGTCTCTTTTTTTTGGAAAAAGGATGGTTTTTGGAGGAGGGATTGGAGGTTTTGGAAAAGATGGAGTTTTAGAGCAGCAGATTTGGGAGCTCTTCTTCAAAAATATTCTTCCCGGAATGTCTTTTAAGGTAGGAATCTGATCATCAGCTTGATTAAAATGTTTACAAAAAAAAAAAGAGGGTTTTGTATTGTTTCTTTCTTGCAACATTGGTTTTCAGATTTTCCATTGATGTTTGTGAGTAAGTTTCATTGTAGAGAATGGTTAAAGATTAGTTTTGTTGGATCTTTGTGTGAGAAGAGAGCTTCCTTGTGCCAAAGATTTGCTTAATGGGAGGGTTATTCAACAATTTCTACTATTATTTAGAAACCATTGACATTCTGGAAAAAAAAAGGGGAAAGAGAAATGTCTATGATATTTTTTTTTAAAAATGGGGTTTGCTGGAAATTGTTTAAAGTCTATGTTTTTTTTTAGACTGTGTGTTTTGGTGAGTTATTCATTTTTAATATTTACATATACTATTTAAAAATATATATATATATATTCATTAGGTAAAATTTGGACTGCACATTTTGGCAGTTTTGTCTGAGTCTGTTATTGTTATTTTAACAGAATTTTTTTTTTTTTAAAATAAGAAAAAAAAATTTAATCTCTACCCCCCCATACGGCTGGGAGGGAATGGTTTACAATGGCAGCACTACTACCAGTTGGTAGCAGCACTACCATTGGTAGTGAATTGCTACCAAATGGTAGCAGCGCTACCAGAGGTAGCGGCTTGCTACCATTTGGTAGCAGCGCTACCAATGGCAGCTCCGCTACCAATGGTAGTAGGGGCTGCCAAGGGGGGAGGGGGGCATGTGGTTGTCCACGTGGGTACCTTCCCTCTCTTTTTTTTTTGAAAATTAAAACAAAAAAATTTATTTTATTTTATTTTTTTAATTATTTATTTAATTTTATTAATTTATATAATTGTTTTAAAGAAAAAAAAGAATATATGTGTATACTATATAAAAATAAAGAAGAATCAGATTAATAAGTGAATTTAAAATTAGTATAAGGGAATTAAACTTAGTTCTTTTATATTATTTAATTTTAAATTCAGTTTCTTTTATATTATTTAATCTCAAATTGTTAAATAATATATTTGGATTTTAGAGATTCAACATTTAGTAAATCCATACTTTAATACAAGTTATTAATTTCATATTGATTACATCATACTCAGGTTAATACTTATTATTAACATGGACTAAATAGTAATGGTGGATTAATATGAATTTTTAAATAAAAGTTAATTTAGCAAATCCACCAAATTGATCGACATTAATAGTTAGAGCAATATGGTAAACGAATACCTCTACCGGATAATGCCTAGGCAGATTTCAATTTCTATTATTGAATTTGGTTATGTAATGGTAAGACTTGATATGATAGTGTTTGGTCATAAGTTGGTCAAGCCCCTAGTTAGGGTACCGTCAAACAAGAGAATCCAGGATTGTTTTTTTTTTTTTGTTATGATTCAATTTGACCCGCTTCTAAAAGGGATCACTATGTAATAATCAATCGAGGTAGATGTTGAATAGTGTATGTGTTCGCCTAAAGGTAGAGATATAAAAGACATGTAAATTTGTAATCTTAACTATATTAAATGCCAGAGGGGTCTTGCAGTTGAGCAGACTCGGAGATGTAGCCCTTTAGGGGTGAACTCTGAGATCATATCTGTGTTATGCGATGTGTTAGCTTACTTTGTTTTATGCTTTAAACTATCATGGATGGTTGTATTCTTGTATAAGTGTATGGTGGGGAATTTAACGAATTTAAATCTAAGTGCATAAATTCATTCATCTTGACAAATGTAGTAATCAAGTTCATGAAAGAATGTAAATGAGATTATGGAAAAGTATTTTGAAAATGTGAATTAAAAGTAGTATTAGTGAAGAGAATCTTGCTGGGTTACATTAATAGATTAACTTGTTATTAAGCATATAAATGGAACGCATGTGAATGGAAAACAAAGTTAGAATTAATGTTATAAATTATAAGATGAAGTTTAAAGGATGAACCTCATATGGGTATTTACCTTCTTACCTTAGTAAATGAGTATCGCCATGTTAATTATATTTCGCTTTATCAGATGAATTTACTTAGTGGTTTATGTTTTAATCTTAACAAATAATCTCTATCAGATTAATTTTATACAAAGGATGAACTCAACTAGCCTTCCATAATTATAACCCAAATAAATGAATTTCTTTATGATTGCTAAAAAAATGAACTGAAAAGGGAAGGATTCAATTAGTTGTTTATACATTAAATCTTAGTAAAAGTACCTCTCTCATATTAGCTTCATTTAACTAAAAAGAGTGATATGTAATAAGATAATTGTATTTTAATCCTAATGGGAGAACATCACTATGAACTTATACTTTAAATCCTGAAATGACGAATTTCATCTTACTAACTATATTTTTAATTTAAAGGATGCTCTCATGTGTCCTAATACATTTTCATCTTAATGAATTTAGTCCTTCTATTTGCATTTATTAAAACTTCAATGAATGAACTCTATGATTACTTGCATTCTATCCTCCATAAAGAAACTATGAATCTTTAATTTGGTTATGCTCAAACCTTAATGAGGGAACCACACTCTATTAATGGGAGTTTAATCCTTAATGAACGAATTCTTCTTATTAACCATACTTTTAATATTCAAGAAAGATATCAATGTGGGTGAACATCTTAAAACCGAATGAATGAACTTCATTATTTAAATCACATTAAACCTTAAGGGAGGCCTCTTAAATTAATTAGGTGTTAATGTGCATTGAGTAAATAACCTCACAATGACCTCCTAACCACCCAAAGTAAATGAACACTTCCTAAAATTATAAGATGTCAAATCATTGAACATATATATAATCATGTCATATGCATTATCTCGTATTTAAGTTATCCGGCTTATTAGATCTATTGACATAAGTTGAGTTAGGTGTAAGGTTACGTAATCGCGTTAGGAGACTCCTTAGGTTCATTTAGCCTTCCGCTGTGTTATCTAAGTTTAGATAACTCCAAAATATCTTAATGTTGTAACTAATCAGTAATAACTCTCATTATTAACGTTCGTAACTATTATTATTATAAAAAAATAAAATATTTACACTCTATTTGAGTGTTTTTAACTTAAACCCTTAGGGGTTTCCTAGTGGGGCATTACATTGTCTTTGTGCAACAAGCATATTCTTCGACAAGCGTTCTACAAAAACTAGTTAGTTTGTAAAAAACTCTAAGATAGACAAATAAACAGTCAGGGTCAGTCGTCAGAATAATCAATCAGAAATGAAAAAATTATAAAATTTGTCTCTTTTACTAGAAAATACAGAATTGTACAACAGACACTTGACTCGTACGAGACAGGATGCAGTTTTGTATGAAAGAAGATTGCTGATGATGTATGCTCATACGACAGAGGATCTTCTCATATGATAGGATATTTGCAATTTGTGCGACACCTGCAGTTTGTCGTTTCAGCCTGTAAAAATTGTCGTACGAGATGTACTGATGAAAAAAACCAAAAAATCTAAAATCAGGAAAATAACAAAAAAAGTGGTTAGTCTTGGAGGCCAAAAAATGTAGTCTTCGAGCCCCACAGTGGGTGCCAGAGATGTGTGTGTGAAAAAGTGAACCTGTAGCTACAAACACAACACTTCAATTAAGTCATTATATGCATGGTTAGTAGTCAATAATCAATAAGTAATAAACCATAGCAAAGCGACTAATTCCCTTCTAAAAGATGTGAGTATAAGATTGATCTCAGATTTTTATAAGCAATACCAGTGACTAGACTACAACAAGATGAAGGATTTAATCTATATGATATTAACTATATGGATGCAAGATGAATGAATAATTCAAGCCATAATAAATTCAAGCAACAATGGATGCAAGCAATAATAGATGTAAAATGGATGCAAATAATCTAAAAAGCACAATAATCTTTAATGACTCCAGAGCGAAATTAGCGTGATAATAATCTCCAAGCATGTTCTCAAAAATCTTTGGAATGAGAGCTGAAGACTGAATTTATAGAGAATCACAAGAGAAAAAGCTCAATTTAGGATTAATTGAAATAATTGAGAAATCATGTTCAATTAACCTTGAGATAGATTCCAATTATAGTTTAATTGAAATGAATTCAAATTAGAAGTCCAAGTTGCATTGGAAAATAATAATAAATTAATTCCATGCATATACGATAAAAATAGATAATTCTTTAATTTATTCAAGAAAAAGGTCTTTTCAATGCAACTGAACTTCTTTTTTTGAAAAGCTTTGAGTTCCAATTTTAGAGAATAATGCAATAATTCAATTAAATTGCTTTTCTGATTTCAAGTTCTAAATTTAGAAAAAGAAATAATATCTCAAGTTTGAATCCTCTCTCAATTCAATTCTTTTTGTTTTATTTTCAATTCAACTCTTTGTAATAAATTAATCCCTTTGTAATAAATTAATCCTTTTGTAATAAATTAATTCTTTTTGCATGATTGAATGGCAAATTAATTAATTAATTAAATATGCAAGGATATTTAATAAATTAAAATGGGATAATTGATCAAAATGATATTATTGGAAATGATTTGATTAATTAAATAAATATTTAATTAATATTGAGTAGTTGATTTGCTATGTCATATTTGATGATTAAAGAATTAATAATGTGCTCAAGATTGATTTAATTGCCTTTGGTTAGGACCTTGGTGATGTTGTCGAGATTAGGGGCCCATGGTTTAGATGACCAATTTTAGGGTATTATAGTAACCCATCCGGAGCATCCACCAACACATTACATATGTAAGTTGTGATACTGAATGTAAAGTACAGATGCCAATAGCTAACAAGATGAGGGGGGGGGGGAGGTGAATCATACAAACTTAATCTTCCATAAAATCAACAGATTCAACCCCGGTAACTTATACTTCAGCAATATAACCAAAAACTGCTAAACATGCAAACTCATAAACACATAATCATCATAACACATATAACACCAGATTTAACATGGAAACCCAAATAGGGAAAAACCATTGTGGGATTTTAGACCCACTAAGAAATATACTCTTCTAGAGTATGCTCGGTTAAAAGCAAATCCTGTTAAAGATTACAAACACATTGCTAGATGTGACTCGATTAAGGGATTTCCCTCAGATCTGTTAGGATCTTTACTTTGTTAGAAGTGACCTTGTCAAAGGATTTCAAACACTCATTTATAATGTTACCTTGCTAGAGGGTTTACAAATAAGACTGTTAAGTCCATTCGGTTAAGAGATTTTCTGTCACTTACAAAATAACAGTAATAAAAATATATCTGCAACTTCACATCTAAATGCTAAAGCAGATTCTTATTTGCTCAAAACAATCTTGTCATAGGACTTATCTTGTCCCTCTGCTGGGCTCTCTACTCTGTTATTCAAATAGGTCTTCAAGCTTCTATGCTCGGTAATCACTATGTAGCATCCCTATGCTTACAGTTGCTCGCATTCATTATTTATCAACAATTCCTTATTTATAAACAATTTGCGAACCACTTAATCTCCTTGATCACATTTCCCATGATCAATCATAGCCATCAGATCTTCAATCTTGACTAGGTTCAATGCATCTTTCAATCTGAAAATGTTTTACCTCACCTAGGGACTTGCATTCCTTCCTAGGAACTTGTGCAAGGTTATTGCAGTTCAATCTGTCTGGTAGATATTCCTGCCGATTTTCCTTTGCCATAGATCCTTAACAAACTTCATGCGCGGCATACCAATCATTTATACATCTCCAGCTCATCATTGTCCTTCATTAAATAATGCTTGTATTCATCCAATGCACTCTATCATAACTCGGTTGCAACTCGGTAAATACTAAACATTACTCGGTAGACATTCCTCCTTCATTAATCGATATCAATAACCTTAGGGTTTACCGACTAGGTTCCTTAGGGTTTACCGACTAGGTTCTTTGCTTGGTGACATAGTATAGTATTAACCTTATATTCAACAACATATGTAGGATATCAAAATAATCTACACATCATAATCTCATCATTGTCTAACTCGGTAATAGTTGCCCATTGAATATCTTATTTCTCCCCTTGTTCATCACATTCTTTCTGTGTCTTTTACCAACATCATATTTCTCTTCAAATCAATCTTCTCAAGATATGACAACATCATACTAAATCAGAAAATCAATTTCTTGACATCAATGACAAAATAATGTTATAAAGATAGTTATCATCCTTTTTCAATTATATCAAATAATCTTCAACAACCTTCTCAATATCCTCAATGAATATCAACAATCTCCTTTCTACTGAAATGCCAACAACATAAACTGGTCCATAACCTAACATAATAGCACCAGACCTAAAATAGGTCTCCATAAGCTAAATGCAACACCAATGATCAACTGAAACATGAACATGATAACCATCAGCATCCTGAGAACCTTGTAGAAGCCACACCAACACCACTTATTGAATCCATCAAAAGATCTTCAACAAAGCTCTGTCGATAAAACTCTTACTAGTAACCAAAAGGCTTAATAGAACATATGATAGCCTCTGGATCACCAAATCTCAAACCAACTGAATGTGACACACACATGAATGACTGAACCAAACTAGTTCCACCATTCATAACATACCAAAGAATACCAGAGATAGTCTCCAGATCAACATCACAATCCAACCACTCTACTAGAACCCATTAGACAACCAAACAAGCTAGTGTTGACATCAATAACAAACATTAATGCAACACATAATTAGTTCCTCCAAATTGCCAATAGTTATACTCGGATTTGAAACTATACCTTTCACCGTAGATACTTGATTGATCTTGTTGTTTGCTTTCCCTCTACCCATTATTTCTTGACTTCAACCACTGCCATGCTCCATGATCTCATATGTTCACCATTGACAATTGTTGCTCAAACTGAAAGATTGATTTCTTTGGTGACCATTGAGGAGATGGAATAATGGAAAATAGGGCTCTCTTTGTAAACCCGTGATTTACTCCTTTTTAACACTAGTTATTCCTGAGTTTGGAATTCCCTCTAAAACAATTAAAATTAGAGCTAAAAGATTTTAACTTATGAAATATGAGGCCACGTGAGTTCCTTTGAAAACTTAACTTTTGAATTTTTAGACAAAAGTGAAAACCACCCTTATCACCATACAATGAAATTTTCAAGCTTTTAATTCTTCCTTTTTTATCAAAAATTTTACCAACACAACTATAGAAATTAAGACCTTTGACAAATATTATTACTTTCTTTGAACTTGACTCACCAAACATCCTAGGTATGAGACCAAAAATGAAGTTTGAAATTATATACGCGGAACATATATATACAATTATCATAAGAATGAAAATTGGATAGCACATCACTAATCCAATGTTCAATAGAACCCTACCTTAGGGTTTGCCTTAGGTTTTGATAGTGAGAATGATGCCTTTCTGGGACTGCTTTCTCTATTCCAGTTCAACCTTTTTTTATAAATGACTGTACTCTTTGAGTTGAAGCTTTTGTCATCATACCTTCATAACACTGTTAATTTGAAGCTCCCTCATATGGTTGTCTTTCTGCTTGATATTGCTTTCTCAAAAAAACTAATGTAGCCTCAAGAAATGTGATAATGATAGGGTATTTATGTAAACTTTGTAGCCTAATGCTGCAATAATTACCTTTTGTTGTGATCTCTGTGATTTGGGCATTGGTTCTCTTTGTCACTGTATCAAACCCTAGGTCTTTATTTTAATGATGTATGTCATTGTATGTTGCTTTCTAAACTATCTAATGGTCATAAGATTCTAAGACCTGTGCCCCTTTTTATATGCCTTTAATAATGATCTCACTTCTCTTAGAATACTCTTTGATTGTCATAAATGAGTGCTTTCACTATGTACTCTCTATGCATTGATTAATGATTATTTCCTTGGGTTGAATGTCTCTTTTGACTATGACTGTTTGTATATGTTGTTGTCTTTCATCATGACTTTTGTAATCTTCAATGACACTGTCTCTATTGTGTATATCTTACATTGATGATTGCATTCATAATCTCCTCATATTATATTGTTTCTACCTCATATTATATTGCTGCTACCTCATATTGCACTTGGTTCAATATATGTATTCCCCTGCAATAAGATAACCTTGTGACTTTTATTGATCTTGGATCCTAAAAAGATAAAACCTTCCATTTCAACTTTATCTTTCCCTTCACTACTATTATTTTGAATGATGGTCTCATACCTTGACTATGTATTTTCATGTTTGCTCCATGCACTGTTATGTGTGGTTTCCAATATGTATGTTGTTCAAGATTCTCATAAGCCCTTAAGAAGTCTTAATTGTATTTTAAGTAAATATGATTGTCCTTTACAAAATAATTATTAATATGCATTAAAAGGCCTATGATATCTCTAGTGATCACTAATTTGAAGACCTATTCCTTTGTATATGTTTTTTTGCCTTGGAGACTTATTGCACTATGACCTTCATAGTCTTGAAGACTATCATACTTTGCCATCTTGATTGTCATAGATATGATAGAACTTTTACTTACCAAACACCCAAACAATACTATTTCACATATATACAAACATTTCATGTTCTCTGTGTGATCATCCAATATTGTGCAATACACCCTCTGCATTCTCAACCTGTCTTAAGGAACATTCTATCCACTAGGGTGATAGCCTTTAAGGATTGTGATACTTTATTTTCTCATTATTTAGATGTGTAGCAAATGATTATCCTTTTTGACTGATCCTTGTAGATGACTAACTTTGGAAAGATATCAGTGTAACTATTCTCTATGACTACTTCTTTTATGATTGCTCCAATGTGATTGTATACACCTAAAAATGGTCTAAAGATAATTAATTAAATAGGCAATAATTTAGTTACCTTTGATTAATTAATCCAAATTGATTAATCCCCCCCATTATATCAATTCTTCTAATCCCTAATTAAGATTAACAAACTCAAGTTTGTTGAGATTAATTATCATTTTCCAATTATTTGAATTTCTAAATTCAAATGACCACATGGCTCCTAACTTCTAACCACCTAACCTAGCCATCCCCTAACCTAACCCATTCCACCTAACCTTGGGTCTAACTAACCTTATCATATCTTGCACATTCTAACCTCCTTATCCTAACCTCCCAAGGTGTGGATATTCTCTCCTTGAGACACATGACACTTCTGCCACATGTCTCCTCCCTTTGACACACTTCACCATAGAGATGACAAGTGTCCCTTCCTCCAACCTCTTCTCCAACTTTCTCAATCTTGGCCCTTGATATCTTCAGATCAGATCTGGACCATTGATTCCTATCACCTCAGCTTTGGCCTTGGAAATCCTATAAATATCCCCCATTTTGGAGCAATAAGGATCCCCATCTCATATCAATTTAGGAATCATTACTATAGGCAATTTTCATTTCAATTATCTAGCATTTAGATTTTGATTTCATCATAGCATGTTAATCTAGTTTTTTTAAATCATGCATTTCATATCATATCCATAGTCAATCATGATCAAATAGCTACTCAGCTCTTGAGTTGTCACTTTGGAGGTCATTGCTCCACTGAGAGCCCATCAATCCAACACCTTCAAGGTCCTCAAGAATAGAGGAAAATGGGACATTTCAAGGAAGGCTTATGGTTTGCATTTCTAATCTAGTTTTCAATTAAGATTTTAAATTACATTTTATTGTCTCATTATATGTGTATGCCTCCTATATACCATATTTTTAGCATCACATTAATGACAACCTATCACAACTTCTATATAGTGTTATTTATGACTGTTATTCTTTCATAGTAGTCTAACAATGCCACTAAGGATTTAGGTCCTTTGATAGTGATTTGGGATCTTCATGCTTATGTCTATGTGCTAAGGATTGTTTACTAATGCTCTACCCCTTCAAATCCTAACAATTGTTGCCATTCAATTATTTGGGATTTGCAACATCTTTATACACCTTGATCTTTGTATAACTACGTGACTTGTAGCTCATTACCACCATTTCTTCTCACTGCTCCAGTCTTTGTCATTGACCTACTTTGTTCGTAGTCTTGTAACATTATTCTGGGCAATCTTGAAGGTCTTTCTACCCTTATACCAGTTAGATCTGCATTCACCATCCATTGTATGACTTGATAATATGAAGGCTTCTTGTCAAATATTATTTGAACTATCCTTTTTTCTCTTGGAATGCCCTTGATGTGTTGCTATAGGTTCACTATCAAATAATGCTTTGAGATGTTGTAGATTAGAGACTTCCTATTACCTCCGGTGTTGATGCCTCTGATGAATACTAAGAGGGGGGGTGAATTAGTATGCCAAAAATCACTGCACTAAAACACTTACACAGTCTAAAGATAAACCGGTAAAATAGTCTAACAGACAGACCGGTTACCACACATGCCAACCAAAACATGAATAAAGCATTCACCCACAAAAGCAATACAACCATAACACAAGATATTTGACGTGGAAACCCAACTGGGAAAAACCATGATGAGATGGAACTCACAAGTCACTATCTGCAGAATAGAAACCAGATCGGTTAAGGTCTTACAATGTTCTTCACTAAAACAGATCCTATTAAAAATCTCAATCTTTGTTAGGAGATATGTCTGATTAAAGACTGCCTTGTTAGAGGATTTTAGATTCATAGGAGTGAACCACCTTGTTAGAGGATTTTACAAAGGCTTTAAGGCCTACCCGGTTAAGGGCTACAGACTTGTCAAAGATGTGAGTAATCAACAAGTGTTTGATCTATCTAATAGCACAAACTGCTTGGTTAGATCCAGTATTGCTCACAGTTAAGGCATTCCAGCATTACTTCAGTCTTCTCTATCTCTCTCTCAGTTACAACTTGATCTTCTCAGATAAGATCATTCTTACAACAACTCAACAACCACCTTAAATGCTAGCACGACATTAACCCTTTCAGCAACAACTTAAAACCCTAGACATGATGTCCTTTTTAAAGGAATCTGATTTCATGTCAGTCCAATAGGATTACATTACAATTTCTTAGGTTCAATGAATCTAGACATACTTAGTAACATGACACAAAAAGAACCGTCAATGTGTCAACACCGTCAAACAATCGGTGGATTGGTAACTCATCACAAAATGCCGGTTGGTAACTCATCACAGAGTATTACTGGTTCATACAAAATACCGGTTGCTGGTTTGACAAAAATGAAGACTGGTAAGAATGTGTTGTGCCACTTTGCTCCCTCGTACCGCTTGGGATCTACGAACCACTTGGCGTCGATATGCTGCTTCAGATCGGGAAACACATTCTGCAAAATCACCAATAGTCTAAAGACTAGAATACAACGTACCGGTTGGAACAAATAACAATTGAGCTCTAGCTCATACATATAAAGGGGATCTCAATACAAGTGTTTTTCCATCAATGACAATCACAACATAAACAACAAAAATGCCAATAATCTCCCCCTTTGGCATTGATGGCAACACTTAGGAAAGTAAAATTTTGACATCTAAGTGTTTTACAACAAAAACTTGCCTTTAACAAAATTGCTCCCCCTAAGCATATACACTATCCCTTAATCAACACAGTGTATAGCAATTTTGCATACAAAGCATAATCATTGAGACATCAAAGCATATAGCATATATCAAAACATTTATCAAAATTTCAAAACTAGATACTTCTCCCCCTGTGTCAGAAGAACAAAATTTTAAAACCAAAAACCAGATACTTCTCCCCCTTTGCCAACAATGACAAAGTACCGCTGAATAACCCTGTTTCCATATATATATAAAAAAATTTATGACAATAATGAATAATACTTGTCAAAAACCAATTTATAGTCCTGCAAAAATTGTTCCATGGATAGAGACTAGGACTCAAGTAGGGAGGTTGCCACTTCTTTCTCTGTTTGCATCTGGGATACCTGTTCCTCCATGGCATCAACTATGCTCAGTTCCTGTGTGACTGTCAGGGCATCCAGGTTCAAATAACACTTCTGAAGAATTTGCAGTCGTGGAAGTAAAACTAGTTGAAGCTCCTGTAAATCCCTAGACCATGTACTGATCTCTTGCTCCATCTTGGCTAACTAGATCTGGAACCGGTGAACGGTTTGCCCATATGTTGTAAAGGAATCATAAGGTGTCTTAAATGTGCCCAAGTAGGACTGTAAGTCCATTTGAAACTTTTGCTTCTTGGCTAGCACATCATTGTAAAACAGATGAGGTTGACAGATTTTGCTGAGTAGCAAGTTTCCCTCATCCAAGGCATTCCTTATGTTGTTTTGGTCTTTCAGTAGTTCAATCCTAAGCTCATTCATCTTTTTCACCAGAGCAACATTAAGAGCCTTTTGGTGCTCTTTCTTGACATTGGCCTCAGCTGCTTCTTCCAGGCTCTGTACCTGATCATCCACTATAGTACATAGTAGTTTGAGCTGTGCTAGTGATGATTCAGTGTCAGGAAGATTAGTACCAGGGATTAAACTGGTAAGGGTGTCTACTGTTGCCTGAATTATATCTTGTTCCTTTTTCCTGCAAATGATTTCAAGGTTCTCTTGGGCAACCTTGATGCTCTGCATAAGCTCTGACTCACTTGCAGATTGGATATCAATAGGACTTGAGATATCAGCCGGTTTGGCTTGGCTCCCTGTTGCCTTAGGAGTCTCCATCTATGTGCTCTTCATTGCTTCACCTACCTTGTCTGCTTCTTCCTTCTTCCTTTTCTCTGCTTCTTTCTTCTATTCTTGCTCCCTGTCTTCTTCTTCTTTCTTTTTCCTCTCCTTGTCTTCTTTCTCTTCCTCTTCCCTCTTTTTCTTTTCTTCCTCATCCATCTTCTTCTTGTCTTCCTCTTCTTTCTTCTTCTTCTGTGCTTCTTCCTTCTTCTTTGCTTCCTCTTCCTTCTTCTTCTGTGCTTCCTCTTCCTTCTTCTTCTGTTCTTCCTCTTCCTTCTTCTTCTTCTCTTCCTCTTCCTTCTTTCTCCTTTCTTCCTCTTCCTTCTTCTTCTTTTCTTCCTTATCCTCTTCTTCTTTCTTCTTCCTATCATCTTCTTGCTTCTTCTTCTCTTCATCTTTTCATTTCTCCTCTTCATATTTTCTCTTCTCTTCATCTTTTCATTTCTCCTCTTCATATTTTCTCTTCACTTCCTCTTTCTTCTTTTTCTCATCTTCATCCCTCTTCTTCTTCTCTTCTTGTTCCTTAGCCACTTTTTGTGTGTCCTTAGCCTACTCACCACCCTATTCGGCTTGTTGCCCCTATTCTGTTCCCTTAGAAGGTGTGTCCTAAGTGACATCTTCTACATCCAGGGAATTGACATCGATAGTGTCGATTGGTTCTTCAACCAGGTTTCCTTCCTCATCAAAAACCTCATCTGGTTTGGAAATAACCGGTTCTTTTTCCACTTGGAGGTTGGCCATTTGTGCTTTGTGAGCTAGAATAGCATGATTCATGTGCTGATGAGTGTCTTTTTCCACATCATCAATTCTTCCCTCCAACAGTCAATGTCTTCTTCTCCTTGTGAAGAAGAGACCTCTATTTTGATCCAACACATCAAACAATTCTGAATTTGAGAGATCAGGAAAGTACTGTGAAAATAATTTCTCCCTAATCTCCTGTTCTTTTTCAATGGCAATGCGCCATTTATTATCTAATTCTTTAAATAAAGAAGCCAGTGTCTGAGATTTAATCTCTGATGGCGACCGGTCATTCTTGCACAAATAAATAATGATTTCCTATAATATTTCTTCCTTCTCCTCATCACTAAAATCATCATAATAATCTACTAAATCATGAAGTAATTTTCTCCTAATATTCTTAACTATCCTTTGAAAATGTGTTAAAGGTTTGTATGAGGAGATGTCAATATTTACCGGTGCGGATGTTGCCGGTTCATTCTTCTTCATCTTCTTTGTCTGTCTGGCCTTCTTTAGCTTTTCATCAGACTCAGTTTCTTTGGAGTCTGGCTCATTTGTCTTAGTCTTCCTTTTTCTTTCGAAGACTTTTACCGGTTTTACCTCCGGTTTCTTCTTTGTCGGTGACCGCTTGGTCACTCTTGGAGTTGCAGTGGTAGCTAGTGTCGATGCTGCAGGCACTGCCTTGGCTTTCTTTGATGCCGGTTCTTTTCCTTTCTTAATCGATGGTTCTTCAGCTAGTGCAATCCTCTCCATGTAGGTTCCAGTCCTTTTAGCCTTTGGATCAAGAGGCAAGGCAATAAGGGTTGAGGCATACCCTTCCATCATGTCATACATAACCTCATAGCCCATTGGCTCCACTTCCTCCATTCTAGGCTCAATAGCCTCCATTGAGCATTTGTCCACCTGAATGGTGAAACAAATGTCATCTTCGTATTTCTTTACTATATCACCTAAGATCCTTACCCTTTGACTCATCTTTCTTCTGAACTCATCAAAATATTCATTCAGTACTTCAGGGTAACCGGTTCCAATGGCTTGTATGCTTTCCTTTATCTGCTTGGTTACCAGTTGGTTAGGAGACCACTGGACATCTCCTACTCCAGGAAAGTAGCCTTGGAAATAGAAGAACAACCCTACTAGTAGTTGTCCAAACTTAAACCTCAGTGAATTGTCCTGTTTGATTGCCTTTAGATTCAACAGGAGTTGCCTCTACATACCGGTGCATAAGTCAAAAGATGCATCCTCTTTAATCATCTAGTAAGTGGCATGCTAGCTGAAAATGTTCTATAGCCTATCACCATGCAGGCGTATTTCAGTAGATCATCCTTGATAGGATCAACTGTCATACCTTGTGAGTCACTTGTTGAGCTGGTGAGCTTGGCTATTTCAGTTTTGCTTACCTTTCTCAGGGCTAGCACTTCCCCTGTGTTACAAAAACCGGTGACTGCATGAATTGCCTGAGGCATAATATCATGCATCCTCTCTAGGTACATCTTGTCACCGTGGACTCTACTCAAAATGATCCTGATGTGATCCTCCATAAAATCTTCTAGAAAATATACTACATTATGAAATTTCTTCTTCTCTAAGATACTAAACTCCGGTTTGATCTTTTTGTCCTTGCTACAAAATAGACCTAACTGGGTGTGAATAGCTAAAGACCCTAGGTCTTCTATTTTGCAATCAATATAATCAAAAATTCCCTCTTCAACTATGACTCCAGCGGGAACTTGTGATAAGGCATTATATTTGGACTTCCTCTAAATAAAACTTTCTGACTCAATGGATGTACCCGAACTGCTATGAGATGCATAAGCCATTGTAGAGTATTTCAAGAACATGAAAAATACCTTTCAAATGCAAATTTAGGGCTTCCTAATTCTTCTTCACTCCACTCTCTGTCAGTTGCCAAATCACCACTTTGTGTTCTCCACTACCGCTTGCAAACTGGATTTGAATCTCTTTCAAGGTTTATCAATTTCTTGAAATCTTAGCTCAAATCGCCTTTTCTTCGCTTTGCACTTGAAAACTTTTCTTTGCTCAAAAACAGATAGTGAGAAATGATTTGAAATAGGCTATTATACATGTCTCTCACCTACCGCCATTAATGCTCCTCTATTAGGACGTAAACCCTAATTTTCCTTTTTACCATTTCTGGTCTTCTGCCAAGTGACAGATATCGCATATCGGTTAAGGTCTTTTACCGGTGTAAACCGGGGGTTCGAAAGCATTTCGCCATTTTCTCCCCCTAAGCCTTTTGAGGCTTAGTTTGCCGGTTCCGATATTTCCACACTAGGTGCAGAGATTAGTTCCTCTTCCAACATTGTTGATTTCTTCCTCCAAGTTTTGTTCATGTCCATTTGAACTATTTCAACATCGATTTCTCCTTCCTGAGTGACCAGTATATCATCAGATATACTTTTTCTGCTTCTGTAGAATCTTGCAATGTGACTCGGTTTGTTGCAGTGATAGAAAAGCAATCCAGGTGCTCTCCAAGGTCCATTATACATGTTTCCATTCTTCCTTCTGCATGTTGCAGCAGTGTGACCATGACCATGACAGATCATACAATTTTCTCTCCATCTGGTTGCCGCTTGATGGCCACTGCTTCTCGACTGATGTTTGAAGACATTAAAACTAGTTGTGGTTCCTGTTCATAAAAGGTTTAGGACCAGTTCCTTGGGTCCTTTGAGGATATCTTCCAAGGTTATCCATCACAGACCTACATTCAAATTCTCTATGCCCAAACTTGTTGCATGCATAACAATGACCATTGAACTTATTGGATCTAAGTATATTGTTAATAAAATATGGAAAATTATTGTAGGCTTTGCTCCTACATACATTGGCAGTGTGTCCTTCTTTAAGATAGTTAATGCAAACAGGTTTGAATTTTTGCTTTCCTTTTCCTTTGAGTGTCGGTTGCTTCTTTGATGCTTCAGCATTTGTTCTTGAGGATTCTCCTTCCTCATGTCTAGAGAAACCAAGACCATTGGTATTCTTTGCCAGTCTAGATGACTCAAGCTTTTGCTCTAGCTTGACAGTACTTTTGCCAAACTTAGTGAGTATTTCCTTTGACTCAAAGAGTTCTTTGGAAATAGCAGTATTTGTCTCCATTAGACTTGCATTTTCAGAGATGGCTACGTTCAGTTCACCTTGCATGTCTTCCTTTTCCATTCTGCTCTCATGAAGGTGAGCAGTCAGTGCACTAATCTCTTGTTTCAACTTGGAGATCTCATGATCTCTATCCTTTACAAGATCTTTAGCTTTTCTCCGGTTCTCAAGCTCTTGACTAAATTGAATAGTCAGTCCTTCCAACTCCTTTCTCAGATTGGAGTTTGAATCATTTAGCTTGTTCAGTTTTACAATCATGGCTTCCATGTTAGCTTCATCTTCAGAACTACTTTCAGATAGCTCCATCAGCCTCTCTGCATGTTCTCTCCTTTTTGCTTGAGATGCCTTGTATTTGACCATAAGATCATCATAGGCTTGCTCAGATTGAGTGAGTCATTGAGTAAGTTCCCTCATGGTGTATTCCCCCATATCTCTTTCCAAGTGGTTAAACTTATAGAAAGGTTGGCTCCGATACCAAATGATGAATACTAAAAGGGGGGGTGAATTAGTATGCCAAAAATTACTGCACTAAAACACTTACACAGTCTAAAGATAAACTAGTAAAATAGTCTAACAGATAGACCAGCTACCACACATGCAAACCAAAATGCAAACAAAGCATTCACCCACAAAAGCAATACAACCATAACACAAGATATTTGACGTGGAAACCCAATTGGGAAAAACCACGGTGAGATGGAACTCACAAGTCACTATCTGCAGAATAGAAACCAGACCGGTTAAGGTCTTACAATGTTCTTCACCAGAACAGATCCTATTAGGAATCTCAATCTCTGTTAGGAGATAAGTCTAATTACAGACTACCTTGTTAGAGGATTTTAGATTCACAAGAGTGAACCACCTTGTTAGAGGATTTTACAAAGGCTTTGAGGCCTACCCGGTTAAGGGCTACAGACTTGTCAAAGATGTGAGTAATCAACAAGTGTTTGATCTATCTAATAGCACAAACTGCTTGGTTAGATCTAGTATTGCTCACAGTTAATGCATTCTAGCATTACTTCAGTCTTCTCTATCTCTCTCTCAGTTACAACTTGATCTTCTCAGATAAGATTGTTCTTACAACAACTCAACAACCACCTTAAACCCTAGCATGACATTAACCCTTTCAGCAACAACTTAAAACCCTAGACATGATGTCCTTTTTAAAGGAATTTGATTTCATGTCGGTCCAATAGGATTACATTACAATTTCTTAGGTTTACTGAATCTAGACATACTTAGTAACATGACACAAAAAGCACCGTCAATGTGTCGGCACCATCAAACAATCGGTGGATTGGTAACTCATCACGAAATGCCGGTTGGTAACTCATCACAGAGTATTACCGGTTCATAAAAATACCGGTTGCCGGTTTGACAAAAATGAAGACTGATAAGAATGTGTTGTGCCGCTTTGCTCCCTCGTACCACTTGGGATCTACGAACCGCTTGGGGTCGATATGTCACTTTAGACCGGGAAACACATTCTGCAAAATCACCAATAGTCTAAAGACTAGAATGCAACATACCGATTGGAACAAATACCAGTTGAGCTCTAGCTCATACATATAAAGGGGATCTCAATACAATTGTGTGTCCATCAATGACAATCACAACATAAACAACAAAAATTCCAACAACCTCTATGTATGATATCCCAATAATCCTCAACACTAGATTTGAAACTTGATCTGCTACTCTGTGATTCTCTTTATGGATTCAAACTGCATTCTTTGTTGTTTTATGGAAGTCCCCAGAGTTGTATTTGAACTACTACTAGTTAAAAGGGAAATCATAGAGGATAGATAGGTCCAATGCACCATACAATGAAAAGTAATTTAGGGAAGACTTTGTGTAAATTTATCTTTTGAATATCTAATTCTTGAAACTGGGTATTTGTGTGTAAGAAAGTTGACAAATTTAAGCTATAGTAGTGCATGTATATTGATATCATTACAAATATTGTAATATTTTCTGTGAAATTTACCTTACACAATAATGCATTGAACTTACAAGTTCTAGTTCTATATTAGATCATTTAAGTAAAGACCTTTTACTCCGTACTAATGCCACATACAATGTAAATCTTCCAGGGGTACCATTAGCTGGGGCAATGGCCACTCACCTCCTAATACTAGTAATGCTTGGGGAGCTACTTCATTTTCTTCATCACCTCCTACTAATGCTAGACTAGGGGAACCTGTTCAAACATTAGTACAACTCATCCTTCATCTGGAGGAAGTGGTACTCATCCATCAACTGCAGGAAGTGACCATTCTCATGAACCTGCTACTCCAAATGCATGAATCTATGGATCAATTATTCCTTTATTTGCAACATGGGCATTGGGCATGGGTCATTCACAATCAATGCTAATTCATTCTTCCAGTGCAATTTCAAGACTAGGGAGCTCACACCTCCTCCATTTTATAGATTCATCAGTTGAATAAAATGTTCCATGGGGAAGATTTGGAACTTCATAGAAGCTAGTAAAGCTTGTTGAGATTGTAAGACTTACTTTTGTTGGATGGAAGTATTGAAAGCTCATTATCTGTGTTTAATTTGTTTTTAATATAGTTCATTTTCTTCGACCAATATATTCACTAGTAATTTGTCTATTCATATTTGATTTCTTTAATGTAATATTTTCAAATCATTTCAAAATTCAATGTGATGATGGTAGTGAATCTCAAAAGCTATTGTTGTCGATTGTTTGTCTTTTCACTTATGTAGGGAGAAAATCATCCTCAGCCTACTCAATTTACTCTAACATCTATTGACTTTCTAACTCTTGGGTCTAACAAGAACCCAGATTTGCATCCATAGCATGGTATACCATTTTTCAGAACCATAGTAAAACTAGGATTGATGGTAGTAAATCTTTTGTTCTTGCATATTCTATACCATAATAAAACTTGCATTACATAAACTTTGCTTTTGTCTCATTTTTTCTTTTTGTTCCTAATTGTCTTATTGTTGTGAAACTGTATTTGAGCCAATTATTTAAACACTAATGATGGCAGGCAATTCTTCTACCACATGACCAATGTTGACTTCTAAAGGTTTGGCACTAAAAGATAAGTTAAAGACTTCTCCAGCTGATGGGAATGGTGAGGATCCTAGTCCTTTGTCCAATTTAAAAGCCTTAGGAAAATGACAAAAGTCTTACTTGTGTCATGCTTGTGAAGTGTATACATGTTATACCTGTAGTTGCAACACAAAACACTCAATAAATCATTACAAGCAATGGTTAGAAAATTAATCAACGAAAGATAAAATCATAGCTAATCGATCTATTGTCTCCTAGTAAATGCGAGTATGAATTTTGCTCTCAGATCTAGTTATGCAAATTCTAGTGACTTGACTACACTTAAATGGAGGATTTAAATGATGAAGATGCATAAGCTAGATGAGATAATGATTTAAGCTATATGATTCTATGATATTGCTATGAAATATGCTAATATTAAGCTAAAATTGAACATGATAACATTGCTAAAATGATAAACTAGAAGTTAAATGCCTATAGTAACAATGCATGAATGCAAATGAGATAGGATCAATTGGGGGTCCTTTGAACTCAAAAATGGGGTCTATTTATAGGATTTCCAAGGCTAGGGGTGAGGTGGTAAGAATCAACGGTCAAGATTAAGTCTGAAGATATCAATGGTTAAATTGGAGGAGGTTGGAAAAGAGGTTGGATTAAAGGGAACAATGTCATCTCCATGGTGACAAGTGTCAAGAGGCTTCTAGAAGAGGTTGGATGAAAGAAAAAATTATCATCTCTATGGTGACAAGTGTCAAGAGACTTCTAGAAGAGGTTGGGTGAAAGGGAGCACTTAGTGTCAAGTGTCACAAAACTTTTCTCACGAGAGGGAAAAGTGTTCAAGAAAAGGGGACACGGTGGTTAGGATTTTGCAAGCTAAGATGGGGTTAATTAAACTGGGGTTAGATGGAATGAGTTTGGTTTAGAAGGGGTTAGGTTAGGTGGTTAGAGGTTAGGATAATTTGAATTTAAAAATTCAAATAATAGGAAAAGGCTAATTAATCTCAACAACTCATAAATTGATTTGTTTTAATTAATTATGGGATCTAGAAGAAATGAATTTGATGGGGGGAATTAATTAATTAAAGGGGATTATTGAAATGAACCTATTAAATAAATCCTTAGATTTATTAATAAGTAGATGAAATGGGGAATTTAATCAAATTGCTTAGTGAATTCAATTAAATTAGGAAGGGGGATTAATTAAATAATTGCTTATTTAATTAATTATCTTCTGACCATTTTTAGGTGTATACATTTTGCCCCTCTTTGAAGCGAGGTGTGATGATGCATTGATTCAAAGAATAAACTCATTTTGATGATGATATTGGTTTGATAGGATGCCCCAACTATTGATTGATAAATTGCGATACGATGATGCTCCCTCAGGAGATCAATTGAGATAATTGATCTTTGGACTTTTTCAATTTTTTTGCGAAATTGATATCCCGATTAGAAATGATTTGATGTCTGCAATTGTAATTGATAAAAATGCAAGTTCTACCATCACGGTGATGTGGTTCTTGATGATTGATAAAGTTTGATTGGTTAGATTGATAAGATCGAGATTCAGTCTAGTTATAGGAATGACACCTCCTATATAAGACAAAGATGATCAAAGCATCTAGTTTCAGGAATGATATATCCTGTATAAGACATGATCAGAACATCTGGGTTTAGGAAAGATACATCTTGTATAAGACATGAGAAAATCAATTTAGATGTGATTGATTGATAGAATTGATAAGATTGATTGGATAAAGAACTGACAATTTGTTGATATCAAGTTGTATAAAGATTTGGATATGCTGATGTTGGTTCTGTTCAGAGGGTAGGATAAGATTTTCGTGGGGTCGACAATATATGGAGAGATATGAGTCATTAGTTTGATTGTGTATACACTTTGTGATGATACCTTGATGATTCCTGCAATAGATTTAACCTTGGATAAAAGGAGCATGCGGGATCCCATGCATTAGTGAAATGCAAGCTAAATGCAAATGAAATGCAAAGCTACGAGCGGACCAGTCACTGGATTATTGTGTTTTTGTCATCATTGAGCTTTTTAAAATGTGAGAAGTGAGTGCAAACATCGATGGTATAATTAAACCATGATGACCTGAGCATTGCTTTCCTGGATTTTGATATGGCAAGTTAGCACAAGCATCGAGGTATAATTGAACCAAGATGACCTGAGTGTTGCTTACGTAAAATAGGCAATATTAATCATTTCAATATGCAAATCAGAAATGTCTTTGATGATACTCCAATGATCATGTCCTGAGACAAATTTGCACACATTAATGATTAATTTTCAGACAATAGACAAGAAAAATATCATGTTTCTTCCTTGTTCCTTTAGTCAAAGACATCATGGAGTCACTCTGAAATCATGATAGCGAAAATCAATATATAGAAAAGTTGAACAATCATGTTAAAATCATTATCCAAAAGATATCATCCATGCATTTAGGCTGATTTTGTGATAGTTTGATGGTTGATAATCTAATCTCATGTTCAATGTTGGATATGTCTCAGTTTTCACTTGATAAGAGTTGTCTAACCATTTGTTCTACCTGTTTGATTCAAATCAGAATTGATCCAAAGTTTTTCCCCCAGCTAAGTGCAAGATTTTGCCCCAAACCTAGAAACAAATTTAGTATGATGTGCCCAATGATCCAAACCATGGTGAGAGAGTAGCTATGATGCTCGCGTATGTACAAAGGCTTTATGATGGATATGAACAACACTGATGGAAAATGAATGCAAGTGAAATGATGCATGAACTAATAGATGGAAGAGCTAGCAGACATATAGTGCCTGTTTGCTAGGTTTTCACCATATGTTTTTATTGCACTTTTTCTCATATTTGATTTTTTTTAAGTTTTTCTTTGCTTTTTCACTATTTTTGATTTTTTTCTTTTACATTGTTTTTGATTTTTTGCTTTTTCACTGTTTTTGGATTTTTTTGTTTTTTCAAACATAAAACTTCTTTAGATGCATGCTATTGATGGGTTCTTCAAGTTGATCTTTGTCCTGTGTTGATATCTAATATGCTCCTGATTCAAATACTACTATGATCACAAATGGACCTAACCAGTTTGGTTCAAATTTTCCTTTCTTTTCTCGATATGCCTGGTTGCATGGATTTTGATTTAGTACTAGTTCTCCTACTTGAAAAATTTGTGGTTTGACCCTATGATTATAGCTCCGGCACATTCTTTATTGATATAGCTTTAAGTGATCAAAGGCATTTTGTCTTCATTCATGGATCAGTTCTAACTCTTGCAGTCTAGATACTCGTTGTTCTTCATCTGGGATGAGACCTTTAATGATAATCGTAGAGAAGGTATCTCTACTTCTATTAGCAGTATTTCTTTTGATCCATAAACAAGAGAGAAAGGTGTGGTACCTAGTGTGTGAATACTGGTACGGTAGGCCCATAGAGAAGGATTCAATTGAATATGCAAATCTTTGCCAGCATCATTCACTATCTTTTTGAGGATTTTTAGAATAGTTTTGTTTTATGCTTCTTCTTGCCCATTTCCTTGTGGATAGTAGGGTGTGGAAAATTTGTGTTGGATCTTGAATTTATCACATAGCTCTTGTACATCTTGATTCTTGAATGGTCACCCATTATCAATGATAATGGTCATTGGTATTTCATAGCGACATATGATATAGTTCAAGATAAATGCAACAATTTGTTTTCATATGATATTTATGGGAGGTACTGCCTCAATCCATTTTGTGAAATATTTTGTAGCTACAAAGATGAATTTGTGACCATTAGATGAAGAAGGATTTATTTTTCCTACCAGATCAAGACCCCATTGACAAAAAGGCCAAGATGTTGCTAAAGCATGAAGTTCTTGTGTTGCTGCATGAATCAAATTCCCATGGATCTGACATTGTTTGCATGTTCTAGCTATCTGAAAAGAATCTCATTCCATGGTCGGCCAATAATAGCCCAAGCGTATGAGTTTTTTTGAAACGGTAAGACCACTTGAATGAGTGCCACAAATGTCGTTATGGACTTCACATAAGGCCTTCTCAGATTCTTCTTGTTCGAGACATCTTAAAAGAGTACCGTCTAGACCTCGTTTAAATAGGATATCTGTGACGAGAGTAAAATGGGAGGATTGGTGAATAAAGTTTCTCTTTTGGTTCTTCGATAAATCAGGAGGTAAGATGTTATCTTTCACGTATGTGTAAGTTTGGCCATAGCAGGATGAATCATGCCCCACAAGTTCACAGATAGTTGAGGAATGAGGACAATTATGAGCAGGGTAAAATAACTCTTCCACTAGGAATTCATAATGTTGTTGATTTTCTTGTGTCTGAAGGAGAGAAGCAAGTGTAGCCATGGCGTTTGCTACTTTGTTGTCATTCCTTGAAATCTACTAGAAAGTTATTTCTAAAAAGTATTTCTTGATATCCTCAACCATCTTTTTATAAGGCATTAGCTTTTCATCCTTTGTTTGATAGTCATCATTGATTTGATTGATGACAAGCTGAGAGTCTCCAAAGACTTGAAGTTGTGTTATGTTCCATTCTATAGCCATTTTGATACCTGTAACCAAAGCTTCATATTTTGTTGTGTTATTGGTGCATGGAAAGCTTAATTTGTATGCTTTTGGAATTGTATGACCTTGTGGTGTGATAAATAGAATACCTACTCCTAATCCATGTTGTGTATATGAACCATCAAAGTATAGTTGCCATGTTTTTGTTGTGACTGTTAGGATATCAGCATCGAGAAATTCAATCCGTAAAGGATGATCATCTTTAAGTGGTGCCTCTACTAGTTTGTCTGCAATGACTTGTCCTTTTATAGATTTTTTGTCAATAAAATTGATATCAAATTCGCTCGGAATCATGATCCATTTTGCTAGTCATCCTGTTAATGTTTCTTTACTGAGAAAATATTTCAGAGGATCAATTTTAGCTATTAACTTGATGGAGTGAGATAGTAGATAGTGTCATAATTTTTGAGAAGCAAAAACTACTGCCAAGCATGCTTTTTCTGTTGGTGAATAGTTGATCTCATAGCCTACTAGTGTTTTGTTGATGTAGTAGATAGCTCATTCTTTTCCTTCATTATCCTATTGTGCAAGAAAAACTCCTAATGATGCTTTGATGGTTGATACATAAAGTAATAATGGCTTTCCTAGAATTGGTGACATTAGGATAGGTGGTTGTATGAGATATGCCTTGATCTTGTTGAATGTGTCCTCACATTGATGGTCCCACTAGAAATGAACATTTTTGTGCAATAGATGAGTAAATGGTTGACATTTATTTGCTAGTTGAGCAACAAATCTTCTAATTGACTAGAGTCTTCCTTGGAGTGATCTTAGTTGACTTATATTATTGGGATATGCCATTTCCATGATTGCTTTAACCTTAGATGGATCCACTTTGATACCTCTAGCTGAAACAATGTATCCCAATAGCTTTCCTAAAGTAACACCAAAGGCACATTTCTTAGGATTTATCCGTAGCTTGTATTTTTCTAACCTATCAAAAATATTTTCTAGTATCTCTATATGTTCTTCTCTGTTGTATGATTTAGCCAAGATGTCATCCACATAGTCTTCCATGAATTTATGCATCATGTCATGAAATATAGTTGTCATAGCTCTCTGATATGTAGCACCTGCATTCTTTAATCCAAAAGGCATGACGTTCCAGCAGAAAGTACCCCATGGACATGTGAAAGCTATCTTTTCTTGATCTTCGGGTGCTATTTTGATCTGATTGTATCTGGAGAAACCATCCATTAAAGAAAACATGGAGTATCCAGCAGTTAAATCTACAATCATGTCGATGTTAGGCAAAGGAAAGTCATTCTTTGGACATGTGTTATTAAGATTTCTAAAGTCTATGCATATTATGATTCTTTTATCAGGTTTTGAAATAGGAACGATGTTGGATACCCATTGAAGATAAGCTACTGGTCTGATGAATCCTACATCCAATAATTTCTTTAGTTTTGCTTTTACTAGGAGAGCGATATGCGGATGCATTTTCCTTAACTTCTGTTTGACTGGTTTGGCTCCTGGACTAACATTTAAGTGATGAATAATAAGCTCTAGATCTAACCCTAGCATGTTTGCATATGACCAGGTGAAATTGATTTGATGTCATTTGAAGAACTCTATGTATTTTTCCATTTCTTCTTCTAATAGAGAAGTCGTTGGATGAAGAATCTTTGGTTGCTCTATTGTGCCAATGTTAACTACCTCTATTGGTTCAATCAAAATGGATGGCCTTTCTTGATAGTGCTCTGGTAAAGTGTCAAATCTCCCATCTTCCGAAACCTCAAGGAGGTTTTCACCATTAGTTGTGTCCTTTCTTTTTACTTTTTCCTGATCTAATGTTGCCAATAAATGGTTTTGAGCATTAGACTTGATATTCTTTTCTTTATTTTCACTTTTGCGACTAGGAGATTTGGCACCCACTTGGCTGGAAGATTCATTGCTAGAATTCCTGGTGGGAGTTGTTATGGGTTTGATTGCATTAAGATATAGAGATATAGCATGGTCATTTAGAAAGGTATCAATGGCAGTATGTCCTTCATTTTCCCAATCAATAAGCTCAGGGTGGATAAGAGGTAGGGGATCTTCAGTTTGGGATGTTTCAAGGGTCATGATGGGTGTATTAAAGTTTTCAATATGTATGTCAATGTCTAGAATGATACTCTCATCAGAATGACCTCACATAAGAAATTCCTGATCATCCGCGGTTAAGTCCAAGTCAGTCAAATTTGATTCTAATTCAAGTGAACTAGTTCATGATGTTTGTCCTGCATACGTGTGAACTACATCGACTACTACATCTCCTTCAAAGCAATTTTCTTCAGTTGATTCTTCATAGTGATAGGAATCCCATTCCCATTCATTAGAATCTGTATCACTTGTAGCCTACAATCTACAAATTTGGTCATATAGCATTTCTTCTTCTTTTCTGGCTATATTTTTCCTTCTTTCATATTCAACTTCTTCAGGACTGAGATTAAGTTCTGTCAACCTTTCTATGATCTCTCCTAGATTTATATTATCTTCTTTCTTGTTTTTATTGAGATTTAATGCTTCTTGAGAGGTGCCTTTAGTTTGTTTTTCTTGTTGATTGGAAGCTTCTTTCTTTTCCCATTTCCTATTTGCTCGTGTTTGTTGCTTAGCTGATGTTTCTTCTCTTTCAATTGTCAGTTGTTCTTATCTGTTTTCATATTCCTCTTGTTGTTGACTAAGAGATGTGTCTTCTGGTAAAGTAACTTGTCCATACCCTAAGCATGTTTTGTTTGTAGTATACTGAGTTTAAGGTTGGATAGGTTCTAAGATACCTTCTTTTCTTTTCCCTATAGGACCTGTTCTAGTGTATCCTATTATTCTGAGAATGTTAAATCCTTTTCCATACTTTTCTGTAGGTATTCTGACATTGTTGATCTTTTGTTGACATTCTTCATCCTTGTATAGCCACTATAGCACATCTTTGTCTTTTGTTTCCTCTAATAAGGTTCTAGCACTAACAAATGCTCCATCAAATATCAGAAGATGTTTCACAATTGGTTGTTGTTTAGAGTTTGATGGTTTTCCAAAGGATTTAGGAGAAAGTGGTAATTGTGATATTGAATATTATCTATTCCCTCGATCTCTTAGCTACATTTGTTTTTCCATACTTGATAGAATTGAAGCAAATGATTGTTCCTTGGATTGTGTGTTCAAAGATGTTGCTTCCATGTTATGAGGAACAATGACTTCTTGAGCCATTTTTAGATTGTTGCAGTATTGAAATGGATTTGAATATGCAGATATTGTGATTTCCTGCCCATTGTAGGGAAATTTTACACACTGATGATATGTTGATGGGATAGCTTGCAAGTCATGTATCTAGGGTCTTCCCAAGAGTACATTATATGATAAGTCCAAGTCTAGAACTTGGCATGTTGTGTCTTTTTGCAAAGGTCCCACTCTGATGGGTAGTATCACAATTCCCTTGGAGGAACATTCTTCTTCATCATAGGCTTTTATGGTGATCATTTTCTATACATCAACTGTATCTTCTAAATATCCTAAGGCACGAACAAGACTCAATGAACAGATATTTAGGCCAGCTCCATGGTCTATTAAAATAGGTTTAACGCGCATTTTGTGAATGAGGACTTCAATATGCAAAGGAGCATTATGGGGATGTTGTAGGGACATGGAATCTTCTTTAGTGAATGATAAGCAGTGAGGGATTGTGAGGTGTCCCACCATGGTTTAGAATTGACCGATATCAAGATCTTTGGATACTGTTGTATCAATTAATGCTTTTTCAAGAATTTCTTTGTGTGTAGGTGAAAGCTTTAATAATTCTAAGATGGATGTTTGAATGGTTGTCTTTTGCAATTGCTCCACTAGGCTGTATTGTCTAGTAGTGGATGATGTGTTTGTTGTAGGACCTGACAAAACAACTTTGGCTTTGCTTCTTGTGATAGCATGAGCATGTTCTTGATTTTTTTTCTTTAACTACAATCACGTTTACCACATTGTCATATGAATGAGCGTAGTTTACCTTCGCTTTACCCTTACCATTGTTTTTTGTTGATGATTCACCTTTCTCATAGTTTGGAAGCATAGTTTTAAAAGCTGTGTGAGATTCATTTGTTGTATGTCCATCCAATATTATTACTCCATTATCAATCATATCTTGTATGTTATGTTTCAACTTCTGACAACTATCTGTGTGATGTCCCTTGTTTTGATGGAAATCACAATAATGGTTATCATTCCACCAAGGTGGTTTGATTTGAGGTTCATAGTTCCTTTCTTCTGGTAAAGTGATCAATTTGTTTGCAAGAAGTGTCTTTAGTGTCGACCCAAGGGGTTCACCAATGTTTGTAAATTGTCTTCGAAAGAAAGTTTTGATAGTTTCTTTTTGGTGATTGTTGTTTTGCTAAGCCTCTACTGAGTGAGTGGATAAATTAAAAAGTGGTTGTTTTGGTTTAACATTGTTGTTATCCACTATTCCATCATTGACGACATTTCAATTTCTATTCCAAAACTTTGGTTTATCATTATGGTTGTTGTTATTGGTGTTGTTAGGAGGATGGATTGCATCTTTGTATATTTTCAATTCACCTTTCTTTATCATGGCTTCCTCCATTCTGATTCCACTATCAATCATTTTTCCAAAACTTTGATTTCCTTGCATTTTTAAGTAATAACTCATTTGATCATTTAAGTTGTCGATGAATATGTCCATTTTTTTGTATTCTGGCACTGTACAAGGATACTATGAAGCTAACTGTCTCCATCGTTGTACAAATGTCATGAAAGGTTCTCCACTCTTTTGTTTGGCATTACATAGTCTAGCATTGTTACTTCATGTTGTATGTTGTACGAGTATTGTGAAACAAATTTATCCACCAATTTTGAAAATGATATGATTCCAAGTGGAAGTTTGGAGAACCATTCCATAGCTAGTCCAGTTAAGCTTTTCGGAAATAATCTCATCAAGTAGGTATCCTCATGTGCAAAATCCATACTCATTGTGCAAAATTCCCGTATATGATCTTGAGGTTCAGTGCTTCCATCATATTTTTCGTATCTAGGAGTTTAAAAACCTATAGGAAATGGTATCATGTTTAGGTTTTTATCGGATGGATAAGGACAAATTTCTTGTAGTGAGTATCTTCTAACATTTCCTCTCTGCATATCTCGAATTTGTGTTTGCATTGCTTGTAGTTGTTATGTGAGAGTCATGATAGGATTATCAACATGATTTGTTCTTGCATGACGATGATTTTGTATTCTAGGAGGATCTGGATCTCTTCTGGTGTCATTTCTAGTCCTTCTCATATATTCATTGGATTGGATGTTATTCAGAATTTCTACTTCATCTCTTTTGGGTATGTAAGTTTCTTCATTGGTTCTGGTATTATTGTGAATTGATGTGTCATTCATGTGGAGACCAAAAATATCTTCATTTTTCTCATTATTAGGAGGAGGTTCCCTTTTATTTTGTGTCAATTTGTTTACATCAAAATCTTGGGGGAGTGTAGCACCAGATTTGGCTAACATTAGGAAGTATTTTTCTTTTTCTTCCTCCAATAACTTATGCATAAATTTATTGAATTGAGGATCCTTTTTGATGTCTCTGATTTTTTGTTCTGTTATTTCTCCTTCAACTTGTATTTCCTCTTCATGTTCCATATTTATATGCTCTTCAGTTGTTTCTAATGTTTCAATTTCCGTCTCCATAATTCTTCGTCTCTGATCTTTTGTTAAAATAGGCATACACGTGTGTTATTTTGCTAGGATTCGATTGTCCAAAAGTTGGTTTTGATAAGTGATCAACTGTCAAGGTAAATGTGATAGCGTGATATGACACGAAAAGATGGTTCAAGTGTTTAAAGGTTTGCAATTTTTTCGATCTTTGGTTTTAGAGTGCAATGATGATGATTTGATAAGAACCAAGTCCAGTAGGAACAATATATCCTACGATGTGGGACAAGATTATCCTAACCAAATGTTTTAGTTTCATGATAGAGGATGATAGATCCTAATGAGAAACTATATTTGAGTGATCAGTTTACCAAAGAGGGTGATAATGCACTTTGAGATGTTTAGATCTTGAACTTGTCGAGGGTGAGCACTTGAAAATCTTAAGGTGTTTATGTTCTAAAGTCTAATTTTCACGGATGATAACTTGACCAAGCAAACCAAGAAGACAATTTAAGCATAGAATAATAGATAACATGTGTTTATGATTACTACAAACTGATCAAGCAAAATGATAGCCCTGAAAAAGTCATGCAAAGTGGCAGCTCTGGACTAATAAAAATAGAGACTCGCACGACAAATTATAGCCCCAAATGACAAGAGATATGAGACCAAATGACAAATCTGAAATTTCCTTTGAAAAAGAAGAGACTCGTACAACAAAACTTTATGAACAATATGACAAATCACTAGACAATACGACAGAGAACCTGACTTGTATGACATATAACAGAGTAGAGATACAAAATGTTTGTTTTGCCAAATTTGGAGTAGTGAATTTTGATGTTTTTCTTATGTTTTCTAGTTTTAATTGTCTGATTTTTCAATTTAGGGATGAATACACAACAAACACATGCTGTGATAAGTGACTCCAAGCATGCTAAACCCTAAGGAAGTTGGTTGAGGAGAGAAAACCTTTTCTTGCAAGCTTAGGTACACACCCAATAGCAAATCAGAATGCAACCACTGAATCTCACGCAATGCATTCTCAATGCCGTATTATCTGACTCCAAATGCTAATGGGAGCACGATATGGCAAGTATCTTGGGAGAGTTACTATCTCTCTTGCACAAATATTATCACCCTTTCAAAGGTGAATCAGGTAGCTTCGAATTTAACCAGCACTATTAAGGGATCTGTTCAGCGCGTTGAGGTATAATACTCAATTAAGAGGTCTCCTAGCCTTGAAAACCAAGATTTGATATACCCGAAGGTACGAAGGAGAGCTATTCCTGAGCATTGTTGTTGACTTGATTTTCATCAAATCACATTTATTTTATAGTGGGTTGAATTACTTGGCGTTAGCCGTTCCTACTTAGGTCATTCCCCTCACACCGACCGTAATGGCTTTAAGAGTTATTAGCTCCTTGGGAGGGTAGGCCTACTAAAGATATGCACTAATGAAAGAAAATGATGAGTCTAGCTTTCTGATCACCTAAGAAAGGTGAGAGAATACTCACCTATCATTAAAAACACAAAATACATGATTGTTCATTCCTTTAGCAAAATCAAGTGTGCCTAGAAAGATTAAAGAAGACATAGAGTTTAGTTGAATTCTTTTAGGCAACCTACAAAATAGATCCATTAGTAGTCATTGATTGGTTTTTTGAATTTGGTCTTTGACCAGCATATCTTCGACAATCATTCTCCAGAAGAGAGTTAAGTTGCCAAAAAAAATCTCACAAACAAGTCAGGGTTAGCATTAGCAATGATCAGATTAAAACTGAAAACCCTAAAAATGTAGTTTATTTTAAAAATACAGGCAGAAACTCGTACGATATGATTTGACAGATCAAATGACAAAACTTTAGATTTCGCACAAGAGCAGAAAAAGGCTTGTACGACACAAGAATAAGCTAATACAAGTCAAAATAGATCCAGATAGAGACTCATACAACACAACTTTAGACCTAGCACAACAAGATAAATGATATCGTATGACATAGAATGAGGTGTCGAACCATCTTAAAAGGAAGTTTGTATGAGCCAGATAATGAACTCGTATGACACTCTGAATCAGACCCGACAAAGATGAAGTCTTGTTGAAGCTTGAGAGGCCAAAATGATGATTCTAGCCCCACAGTGGGCGCCAAAATGTCGTGCCTGTGAAGTGTATACCTATTATACCTACAACTGCAACACAAAACACTCAATAAATCATTACAAGCAATGGTTAGAAAATTAATCAACGAAAGATAAAACCATAGCTAATCGATCTATTGCCTCCTAGTAAATGTGAGTATGAATTTTGCTCTCAGATATGGTTATGCGAATTCTAGTGACTTGACTACACTTAAATGGAGGATTTAAATGATGAAGATGCATAAGCTAGATGAGATAATGATTTAAGCTTTATGATTCTATGATATTGCTATGAAATAAGCTAATATTAAGCTAAAATTGAACATGATAACATTGCTAAAATGATAAACTAGAAGCTAAATTCCTATAGTAACAATGCATGAATGCAAATGATATGGGATCAATCGGGGTCCTTTGAACTCCAAAATGGGGTCTATTTATAGGAATTCCAAGGCTAGGGGTGAGGTGGCAGGAATCAACCGTCAAGATTAAGCCTGAAGATATCAATGGTTAAATTGGAGGAGGTTGGCAAAGAGGTTGGATTAAAGGGAACAATATCATCTCCATGGTGACAAGTGTCAAGAGGCTTCTAGAAGAGGTTGGATGAAAGAAAACATTGTCATCTCTATGGTGACAAGTGTCAAGAGGCTTCTAGAAGAGGTTTGATGAAAGGGAACACTTAGTGACAAGTGTCACAAAGCTTTTCTCATGAGAGGGCAAAGTGTTCAAGGAAAGGGGACATGGTGGTTAGGATGTGCAAGCTAAGATGGGGTTAATTAAACCCAGGGTTAGATGGAATGAGTTAGGTTTAGAAGGGGTTAGGTTAGGTGGTTAGAAGTTAGGAGAATTTGAATTTAAAAATTCAAATAATAGGAAAAGGCTAATTAATCTCAACAACTCATAAATTGATTTGTTTTAATTAATTATGGGATTTAGAAGAAATGAATTTGATGGGGGGGATTAATTAATTAAAGGGGATTATTGAAATGGACCTATTAAATAAATCCTTAGGTTTATTAATAAGTAGAGGAAATGGGGAATTTAATCAAATTGCTTAGTGAATTCAATTAAATTAGGAAGGGGGATTAACTAATAATTGCTTATTTAATTAATTATCTTCAGTCTAGTTTTAGGTGTATATAACTTGTGTAGGCCTTAAGCTATTTTTAGGAAACCATACAATGTTTATTAATCTATAATAATAATTTTCTTTCTACTTTAGATGAAGCATCTATAGGTAAGGATAGAAGACCTAGGGATATGTTATCTCCAGATGAGGGACATGCACCCAAGGAAGGATTTGGTAGGAAAACATTTGTATGTAGTTGTTCCTGGCATTATGATGATTGGATTAATAACCACACAACTTCAAAATGAACAGAAGAAGAATGGCATAGGGCTGAATCTCTAATTTCTCCCTATGGTCCTCCTGGTGGACAAGGCAAGTTTCCATTCACAACACCTAGTTATATACATCCAACATTTGAATATGGACCCATACCATATGCTCAAAGGCCACATGGATCTAGTGGGTGTGGAAGATAGGGTGAAATGTATGGTCCATATGTGGCACAACCTATGGTCCATATAGAATTTTTGTAGTTGCAATACTTGTACCAGAAAGAAATTTAGCATCAAATACATATTTTAAATTTAAAGGTGGTTTATCCAGTGCAACAAGGTCAAAAAATTAATCTCTTGAAACTCTCAAAACCAATGATAAAGTTTAGCTACTTAAGCATAGTGATAATCACCGAACAAAAAATACACTAGATTTTGAAGGAGTAGTGTCACAAGCACACATTACTCAAGTACCCAAAGGAATTAAAGATACCTTACAAAAATAATGTAATACAACCAAAGGTAGGTTTAATGCCCATGAAGGAGATAGTGAATGGAAAAAGAAAGTTACAAAAATAATGTAATACAACCAAAGGCAGGTTTAATGCCCATGAAGGAGATAGTGAATGGAAAAAGAAAGTTCCTATAGTGGAGTCAGCATTGAACACCTAATATGAGTTTGGCCCATGATACCCTAGATACTATTGTGGTAGATTGTCGAATATTGCTCTTTATGCACTTAAGATAACTGTCAATGTTTTTGAGGTCCATTCTCTACCACTCATAATTGAGATTATGTATTTAGATTGTGAGTTATCACGACCTTGATGCATTTATTGTATTGTGCTACTAAACCCTAAAAGATGTTACTGTTAACTATGAAAGGGTTGTTCTTCTTATGTAAAATATTGCTACTGTAGTCCTTCACACCATCATGAGGGTCTTCTATGATATCATCTTTGCAATATTGGGACTGTTCTCTTTCACTCTGTTGGGCTATCACAAGCTAATGTCTATTTCTTTGTGTGCTCACATATGCCATAGCTTTGAACTAGGGCTGTAATCTTGTGTAGAAGCTTCCTTCACTATGACTAGGATTCTTTATTGTTGCTCTTGATTGTGGTTGTTGAAGCATAAGATCATTGTTTTCTCTTATTTGTAATTTTTGAGACTCGTTATTGACATTGTAGTATTTCTTATAAGTGTATGACTATTATAGTGAATTCATAACTTTGGTCTGCTAGATGTCTTTTTTTTCAGTTGTAGAATCATTGCAATTTTTTTGAAATTTTCTTTTTGTAGTTATATTAACACACATACTATTAAATTAATGGTTGTTTTATTATGCAAATAAGGGTAATCATTACATATGTATTAATATAACGTGTTATTTTTTCTTTTTGTAGAAATATACTGATAAATTTAATGAAGGTGATAAAGTTAGGTTGTTGGATCAATTTGATAGTGTTGTTGTTGGCATTGGGAGTATTCACTCCCTATCTATTATACATGGAGTAAACTTAAAAGGAATAGGTGACACAAATATGAACATTTTAATGGTCACAAGTAACATACCTCTTCCTTATGAAGACAAAATAGATGGAGTCGTTCGTCTGAAAGAGAATGAGGGAACCTTCGTAAAGTGGCCATTATAATATTTGTAGAAAATGATATAGTTGAATATGTTTATCATGTTTCTTATTGTTTTATGCAGTATTTTGAATATTTTGAAAGATTTGGAAACTCTTAGACAACTTTGACATTTTTTATTATATTTACATATATACCCTTAGACATATTTGACATCTTATAACTTGATTTATATATACATATTTGCATTATATTTTTTTTATTGCAAATTACCTTGTTTATCATGATGTTCAATAAATATTTTAATTCTAACATGTAGCTTGTTCATATATGTAATATTTTTATTTTCTTTTATGATCTAGTTCAAGTTTAATGTTATATTATTTTTGCATTATAAAATGATTAAATATACTGCCAATGGATGTAAATATATGACTAACATAAGGACTAAATATATGACTATGATGACTAAATAAATGACCATTTAATAACAATCAATGATTAAATTAATGACTCAATATATGACTAAATTAATGACTAAATAAATCACTAATATGACTAAATAAATGACCAGATAACAACAATAAATGACTAAATTAATGATTAAATATATGACTTAATTAGTGACTAAATACATGACTAAATTAGTGACTATCATGAATAAATAAATGACTAGATAACAATAATCAATGACTAAATTAATGATTAAATATATGACTAAATTAGTGACTAAATCAATGACTAAATCAATGACCAAATCAATGACCAAATTGATCAATCAAAACAACCAGTAAATGACTAAAATAGTTTAGTCGTAAATTTGGTCATGTGATTAATGACTGACAATAAACTACTAATGGTCATATTATCAAACTTAGTCATTTATATGCAATTTTTGGTAGTTTTTTAAGTCATATATTGTTGTTTTTGTACTACTATAATATTGATCCATCTTTTACCAGTCAATGTTTCAAATGCAATAAGTATGGTCATATGGAAAATGAATGTAGAAGTGTGATGAACAACTTTCAAAATAGGAGAAATGTTAGATGTTATGCATGTAGTAGGTTTGGACATGTCAATAATCAGTGCAGATCAAGAGGAAATCAAATGAACTTCAGACCTATGCAAGGAAATGTTGTTTGCTATGCTTGCAACAAATCTGGTCACATTGCTAAGTACCACAGAAGCAGAAATGTGAATAGGAGAGGTCCAGAAGACAAGAACAAGAATGTAAAGCCATATGAGAAGGGTAAAGAAAAATTTGAAGAGATCAAAGGTTGGATGAAGAAGACTTGGGTCAAGAAAAGTGATTTAGAGGCAAGAAGTGGGTCTTCACCTGATACCAGTGCAGGAACCTAAGCCGGTAACTAAGCTAAGGCATACGACCTTAAGGGGAGGTTTTCATGAAAATCTTTGAAACCCCCTATTTGAGATTTGTGCCTGATTCTGATAGGTTGCAGAGGTGTATATGATGATTGTAGATGTTTTTGATGGATTTGTGAAAGAATTCAAGCACATTTGAAGATCAGAAAAAGAATTCTTGAAGATGGAGAGAACCTAAAAGTATTAGGGCAAAGCACATTTATTATAGTGAAAAGTTAGGTTTGTGGTGAATAAAAAGTGATTTTGCCTCTTCATTTCCCACTTTGAGATTGAAGATAAGTTTGAAGAGCTATGCGAAGAAGATTATCAGGCGAGATCAAGTGCTACAAATTTCTGAAGCAATTTGGTGAGAAACCCTAATCCAGTGCAAGGTACTTATCAGTAGAACTTTTTAGTTTGAAATTTGTGAATTTGAAAGAATGGATGCATCTAGTATTGCAACCCCTCTTGTTGTGAACATAACTAAGTGTGGATGACCTAATTTCAAGAATCATCCCTTCATTTCCATGGAGGATGGCCCTAATAAAATGCTTGCAAGATAGAAGAATCCTAATGACACATAAGGTCTTGGATTTGAGAAAGGTGAAAGCTCCAAGTTATCTCAATAGAAGAATAACTCAAGAAAGCCTCTAGTAAGGCAACCTAATACTCATAAATTCAATGGTAATTGTTTTGTTCGCAATAAATTTGGTCATATGGTAAGTCAGTATAGATATATGATGAATAATAATGATCCATCTTTTACCGATCAATGTTTCAAATGCAATATGTATGGTCATAAGGAAAATGAATGTAGAAGTGTGATGAGCAACTTTCAAAATAGGAGAAATTTTAGATGTTATGCATGTAGTAGGTTTGTAAATGTCACTAATCAATGCAGATCAAGAGGAAATCAAATGAACTTTAGACCTATGCAAGGAAATATTGTTTCCTATGCTTTCAACAAATATGGTCACATTGCTATGTACTGCAAAAGCATAAATGTGAATAGGAGAGGTCCAGAAGACAAGAAAAAGAATGTAAATCCAGATGAGAAGGGTAAAGCAAAATTTGAAGAGATCAGAGATCAAATGAATAAGACTTGGGTCAATAAAATTGATTCAAAGGTAGGAAGTGGGTTTGCACCTGATACCGGTGTAGGAACCTCATCCGATAACTAAGCTAAGGCATCTGACCTTAAGGGGAGGTTTTCATGAAAATATTTCAAACCCCCTATTTTATATTTGTGTCTGATTCTGATAGGTTGCAGAGGTGTATATGATGATTGTAGATATTTTTGATGGATTTGCGAAAGAATTTGAGCGCATTTGAAGATAAAAAAAGAATTCTTGAAGATGCAGAGTATCTGAAAGTATTAGGGAAAAGCGCATCTATTACAGTGAAAAGTTAGGTTTGTGGTAAATAAAAAGTGATTTTGCCTCTTCGTTTCCCACTTTGCGATTGAAGATAAGTTTGAAGAGCTCTATGAAGAATACTATCAGGCAGGATCAAGTCCTACAGATTTTTGAATCAATTTGGCGAGAAACCCTAATCGAGTGCAAGGTACTTATCAGTAGAAATTTTTTAGTTTGAAATTTGTGAATTTAAAAGAATGGTTGTATCTGGTATCACTACCCCTCTTGTTGTGAACATAACTGAGAATTAATGACCTAATTTCAAGAATCATCTATTCATTTCCTTAGAGGATGACCCTAAAAGTGAATTTTCATCAAGGCCCTATGAAGTTTTACATAATAAAGACATAAGGGTTTATACTCATTGTCCAATTGAATAATTGGGAAGTTCTTAGATGTTGAGTCTTTACAATATCTAGCTATCTGATGGAAGCTCAAGGCTGAAACCTAAATTTTGGGACCTAGAAAGCAAGGGTTTCACACCATTCATTAAATTTCTAATGTTCTATGAATAGGAATGGATCCGATATATACTAAGCCATATGCATGATGAATTTGTGTGGTTAGATAAGCTGCACAAAATCACAAAAGGTGCAATTTAGGCTATGACAAGATTGTGTGCATGTGAAGAGTCACCCTCACTGAAAGCTATGAAGAATGATATTGTGACCAACACAATAGGGTCAAAATTTGATAAGAGAGAGATGACTATTGATGATATCCTGGAGGATAACATCTGGTTTGCATCCATGGTGATTGGCTACAAAATTTACTATTTCAATTAAATAAACATTATCTCTGGTGCTACGATATATGCTGCATATGAAATGATGAGGGAGAACAAGAAGTTTGATATTTGTGAGCTACTCCAAACTGAGTTTATCAAGAATATAAAGAAGATCAAAGAAAATAAGAAGCATCCTTTCAATTTTGGAACCTTGATTCTATGCATATTTTTCTACTTCATAAATGAGGTTCTAGGTGTTGGTCTGATATAATGGGCATTTGATAGAACTGTAGGAGTTCAAATCCGGGAGTACCCATATAATTCTGGTGACTCCAAGTTCTAGAATAAAAATCTATGGGGTTACTTTCAAAACTTCCAGCAGGAGATACATGAGAGGCAAAGAATTATGAAGTTGATGGTCGAGAAATACCAAGATACCATTTTCTTTATGGGTGACACTGTTCAATGCTTAATGGAAGTTGTGGAGCCCTTAACAGTATGGATTATCCTAATGGGCTATGATCTAGATGAACAAATTTTGGAATTATATGCACAACATTTGTTGAGTCAATTCATGGATCCCAATAAGGAGAGGTTTGGCACATACAACGAGAAAATCCTAAAATTGCATTAGTAGTTCAAAAAGCCTGCAATTCAAAAGAAGGTCCATAAATAGGTTGAGGCTCTTGTAGAGAGCATGGGGATAACCAAGGAGGCTAATCTAGAAATCTAGAGAGAGGAACATTCTCTCTGAGGAGAAAATAGTGTAGGTGGAGAAAAAGACCAATCTAATAGTAGCTTCTAAGATAAGTCAAGCCAAAAGTGTAGCTCCCTCCTCTGGTCCTAAAAAGCCAACAAGCCAACCCAAACCACCAGTCAAACCAATTGGTGGAAGTGAGAAGAAAAATAAATCAGTTAGATTTGTGACCATTGATGAAGAAGAGAGTGAATGTAATGATGTGGTGAAGAAGGTGAAGGCCAAAACTCCAAAAGCCACTAATATCACAATGGACAAGCCTTCTAGTAGAACAAGATCCAGTAAGAAATCCAAAACATATGAATTTGATGAGACACTAAAACAAGGTAAATTCATTATTGTACCTCCTATAACACTAAAACAAATTGTGAAAGAAGTTGTTAAGGATGGAAACTTGAAGTCAATTTCTGAATGGTATGATAATTTTGATGAAAATGGTAAGAGAAAAGTAGATGAAGTGACTGTAGAGTATGTAAATGTATATATTAAAGCCTTGATAGAACTATTGTCAATGATTTTATATAAAATTTTGGATGCAAGAAGACTAACAGCTAGTAAAGAAGAAGAGAGACTAAAAGACTATGCTTTGGTAGAACTCTGTACATTGATAACTAAGGTAGAGATGGCTAAAATTCTTAAGCTAGCTAACCCTAAGTTTCATAGTAAGACTAGGGTTAATAAGATTATGATTGGAAAAATTGATGAAATTTCAAAAGATACAGACACAATTTTCAAGAAAATTTTTCTTGAGAACAAGTATGAAGTTGTCCTTGAGAAAACTTAGGATAATCCTGAAACTGAGGAGATAAAAGATAACATTTTGGAAGATGCTCCAGAAATTAATGTTGCAGATGTTCAATCAGCTAAGCAATCACAAGGTGATATTACCTCTGCTCTGGATGTGCATACAGTCGATCAAGGAAAGGATAATTCTCCGGAAAAGGTTAGAGTTGAGAATATTGCAAAAGATAAGGGTTAAAACGATGCAGGCGATGCAAATGAGAATAAGATCAAGGATGATAATACTTCGAAGGAAAAAGAAATTGAGAAAAGTGTAGAGAAGGTACAAGTTGAGGTCAAGTAGGAATCAATTCTAGCAAGAGACACTACAAAATCATTAAAGGGAAAACAAATTATTGATGACCTAAAATTCATGCAAGGATCGATCAATGTTGAGTCTATGTCACCTATTTACAAGCTTCAGTTAGCATCATTCACACAACAAAAAGAAAGTGAAGATATCTTGAGGTCTCACATTGAAGACAAAATGTTGCTAACCTTGGCATCCAACATTTTGGAAAAGGTGATGTCTTTTTTTCAAAAAGATCCATCTGATACTCCTGTCAGGTACATAAAGAATCTGATCAACTCTTTGATTTATTTGAGAAATCTGCTGAGGAGAAGGCTCAAAATGCATTTAATGCTCAAAGGCTCTGAACTTTGAAGAAAATGATTACAAAAGATAGAGCCACATTAGGAGAGTGTGTATAGAACATGCAGGATATAATGTTTGAAGGTGGAAACTTGTATAAATAATGTCTATCCTTGAACAGGTTCATAGTGGATATTGAAAATGTAGTGCCCACCAAAATATCCTGGAGAAATAAAGCTAACTAACACAGAATAGAAATAATTTTTTTAAAACATCATCTAATGCGACACATAACATCATCTACTCAATATGAGGATAACATCATTAACATAATATACACTTACTCCTCATGATCATATAACATAAACACAAACTAATTACGCAAGTGGAATAAACACAACATCACATGACTACCATCTCCCTAGGGTATCTCAAAATCATTACTTATGACATCACCACAAGTAATTATTATTATCATGATCACTACTACTATCTATTGCAACCTAGTACCATAATCACCTATTTCTTTTATGCATATACGTATGTGTTAGGATTCCCAAATATACTGAGAGGGGTGGGTGAATCAGTATCTAACCGGTTAATGGATTTTCTTAACATATTAAATGAATTGCATGCCAAAACAGTGTACCGGTAAAATAGAAATAATGTAGTAAATAAGATCAATAACCACAACATAGAAAGCACACCATAACACAATATTTTTAACAAGGAAACCTAGTGTGGGAAAAACCTCAGTGGGATTTGTGACCCACAATATTTGCTCATTGGCCAATAAGTGAATATTACTTACAAATGTGGTGCCTGCACATGTAGGAAGGCTCACTTCCTAGAGATCACTGCTCAAATACAAAAAGGGAAGTCTCACTAACTTACAAAAATTGATTATGTAAATCCAATATCATGTACTAATTTGGTTCAACATCTCCTATGCTAGGTTTAGTACTGGTTTAAGATCATACAACTTCCATAAACCTTATTCCACAATCTGCCTTAATATCACATCTACCTATTACATTCCATACATCCATTACATTCTTAAATGATCTACAAGATCTCATACTTATATGAGTCCTATTACAATTCCCCTTTTCAGATTTACAAAAAGGTTTTACAATTAAATACAAAATAAAATCCGATGGCTGGGGTGTCGATAAACATCTTTGCCGCTGCATGTGCCTATGTCGGTGCCATAGGATTGTAAGGTTGCCATCAATGACAATACCTTCAATCACCAACAATTTATCATTAGAGTGTGCATTTTCCAACAATCTCCCCCTTTGGCATTGATGGCAACATGCATGAGAAAAAGCCAAAATTGTATCCAAAAAGTGTTGTTCAAAAATCTTACCAAAAATCAAAACTATGTGCTCCAAAACTGTGTGCTCCCCCTGAGCAGATGATCTCTTCTGTCATTCATTTCTCATCCTACTACTCCTTTTTCTCATCCTCTACTACTCCCCCTTTGGTATCAATGACAAAGGTTGTCATTCAATGTCAATTGAGTGTAGTTCTTGTCTGGATCCCTGTAATTGGTGGGTTACAATCTGATACAGATCCGCTAATGCAAAATTTAAGTTGTTATAGAACCTCTCACTATCCTTTAGTGTTGCTTCTATCCTTTGGATTGTACCAATGAGTATGTGCACTTTCTCTTCCGGTGTCTTAAGTCCTATAACAAGAGTCTCAGAAATCTCTTTTCTCAAAGAGATGAGAAAATCTAGTTTAGGACCTAGTCTACATTTTAGTTCTTTTGCCTTAAACTTTAATCTCTCCTTATCTTTTTCAATTTTTTCAATTTTCTCTTCATAGTCGGTAATTTCATGTTCTACTTGATAAGTTGAGACTTTATCATGATTTTATCATCAAAACTCTTAGGTTTTTGACATCTTTTGGATTGCATAGTAGTAGTGATATTTTGTAAATTGACTATATGTATTCCATGTGTTAAACCTGAACTTATGAAATCATGTTTGAACTTTGCTGGTCTATTCCTGCAGCCATGCCATTTATTCCTGCAACCATGTGATTTGTTCCTGTTGCTATGCAGATTATTTAGGGTAATATCATGTGTGAATTAATGAATGTTTTAATTAAATAAAATGTGTATGCATGTCCTTGTATTTTGTTTTTGTTGTAGTGCAGGTAATAAATGATGCCACGGTGGATATTCTCCTTTCGCGCTTGAAGAAGGAAGGATCATGTAAGAAATAAATGGAGATCAAACTGAAGAAGAGCTAAGTGAGTGTAAGGTATGGCATGGGCGGAGCAGCCAAGCAACACTACGGAAGTTTAACTTTAGTGGGCATTGAATTCACAAATCATCACCACGGCATGCAAAGACTTTGGTTTAGTTTTGATCCATGTTTCCTACAGCCAAGCTCTAGTTATCTTCTTTATTAGTCAAATCATATGCCTCTTCTTCTCGGCATGATTTGTGTTATCTATTGTAGCTGATCTTCTCTTTATTAATAAGCTCTTCCTTTTTCTTAGAGGTTAGACAAAATAGAAAGGAATAGAGCAGAGAATTTTGATAACCATTCTTAAGTTTCTTTAAAAAAATATGTAATCATTTTCAGGAAGATATGAATAAAGATATGTTGTTTTGATCCGTTAAAGGTAGTTTTCTAGAACTTTGATATCACTCATCCAAGGGGGCCCACTTGGTGAGTGATCTTGTGTGTGTGCTCATTGAAATTAGTTTTTCTTTAGTTGTAGTAGAAGTTCTTGCACCGACTATTCCTGCAGCCACTAGAAATAGATCTACTGATTGTTTCTGCAGCCAAGCCAGAACATAGTAATTTCTGTTATCTATATTAAATCTTTCCAGCATTGTCTTTTTAAGTTTTTCCTATAGCCTTTTATAATTTCCATTCTTGCCTTTCCTTTTTGCATAATGTTAGTTGCTGCAGTAATGCAGAATAGTCATTGAAGGAACTTAGTGCATATATAGTGCAGACCCATTTCAAGTACTACGTCCTTGGGTTGATAACTAAATGAGCACTAGCCATAAAAATAGTAACTTTACCAGATGAATATCCAAACTTCGAGTTGAGATTTCAATTAGAGTTATTATTATTATTGTTGGAGTAGACATTATTGGCACTGTTGCTGGGGATGGTGTTAATCTAAGAACCTTTCATGGTTATTATTGTTTTCAGTTTTTAGTTAGTTGTTTTTGAATACCTGGTCATTTGAAAAATTTCATGAATCTGCATGCATAGAAGAAGAAGATACCCCAGAGGTAGATTTCTGCCCACTCATTCTAATCATGCAGAAGATAATCTCCTAGATATAAATCCTTTTGTTGAACTTTACCAAGCCCCACAAAATTTTAACCACCCTGAATCTGAATTTCTAGAAGGTAGTCTTCAATTCCTTTTTGGTCTTCAAGAAGAAGAATTTCCTATTGTAACAACCCCCACAAGTCCAATGCAAGGGAACCCACCTCCTAGTGGGAATAATCCACCACCACCACCACCACCAGGTCCAACATTTGAGTTTCCCATATCTGATCAGCATGATAGCGCTAATCTCAAGAACATTCTAGCATCTTCACTCCCTAAATTCTATGGATTGGTGACAAAGGATCTAGACACATTTCTATTTGAGTTTTATGTTCTCTATAGGAGTTTTGACTATACTATAGATGCCCATAGACTGAAAAATTTTCCTGCCACTTTGAAGGAGTCATCCTTGAGATGGTTTATGAGCTTGGGTAGTAGCACAATCAATACATGGGATGAGATGAAATAGTTGTTTCTTGCAAAATACAAAGATTATTGTAGAGGTACTGATCGTCATGGGGATGATATTTTTAGAATGACACAAACTGAAGATGAGAGTCTTGAAGATTACCTGGAAAGGTTTCTATTTAGTGTCAAAAAGTCCAAGCATAGTACTCTTAGTGAAGATTCCCTCAAGTTGATATTTTTGAGGGGAATCAGTGATGAATGCACTGATTCCTTAGATCTTATGGGAGGAGGTGACATTACACAATCCACTTGGGTTGAAATAGGACAAATTTGCAAGAAGTATTCTAGATCTACTTCTAAGAAAAATAGGAGATTTAAACCAGGAGCACCATTATCACCATCTGGAACTAGAATTTCTAGATTGGAACTTAGTCATTTGTTAAAGGACTTCAAAGAGGACATTATAAACAATATGGCTACTCAGTTGGATACACTGGTAGCTAAGAAGAAGCATGAGGAATCTGATGCATTTCTTACAGAATTTTGTCCTCATTGTAAACAATGAAAGAAGGATTGCAGATGTAAAATGGTTGCAAATGTGGAGGTACCTGACTTCAAGCCAATTCAAGGTGAGGATGAGAAAGTCTTCTATGTTTCTCAAAGAAGACCAAATTTCCAAAGACAAGGTATGCCTCTAGATCCACTTTCTTTTTCTGGTTATAGTGGAAATTATTATGCACCAAATAACCAATGACAATCGCCATATTCTCAAAATTTTGGTAATTATCAAAATTGGTATGGTTCTCAAGGCCAGAGGCAGCATTTTGGTAATCAAATGCCACAATGGTAGCAGCCACAAGGGAACTGGTACCCACCTTAGGGCCAAGGAAACCAGTTTCAAGGGAATTGGCCACCTACTTCTCATTGGAGGGGAAGCCAACCATGGAATGCCCAATCTTCTGGTTACCAGCTGCCTATTCAGTAGCCATAGCCTCCTGCATTAATGCCTCCTCCTGTAGCCACTGCTGCACCGCCTAAACCAACACAATAGCCTACTCAACCATTGCCAAATCCTAATATTAAATCTCAGCAACAACCACAAGCTTATTCAGCTACTCTGAATCAATACCCAGCCTATTCTTTATCTCTAAATGATATGCACCTCCAGTTTGGGACAACTCTACCTAATCCCTCTCATCCAGTTATCACTGAGGTACAAGAGGAACAAGAAATCTCTCATCCCACAGATATAATACCTCAGAACCAAATATTGCCACCATTTCCCCATAGATTGCAAGAAAAGGAAGTTCCCACAGAACAACAACAAAGCTTTGATATTATTGATCAACTGAAGCATATTTGTGTTAAAATTCCATTGTTGCAAGAAATAAAAGATGTTCCCATATATGGTAAGGCATTGAGGGAAGCATGTCTAAAAAAACCTACCAGGAAGAAAAAGGATCCACAAATAGTTCATGTTATGGGTCAACTAGTTGATATTAAGTTAGGTAAGATTATCATTCCAAAGTATTCTGATCTAGGTAGTCTTGTTGTGAGTATAGTCATTAATGACAGTCAAATAAAAAATGTTTTGATTGATTTAGGGGCAGCCATTAATGTGATGACAAGGGAAGTAATGAAACAACTTGAGATCAATAGTTTAAAGCCCACACCCACAATTCTACAGCTTGATGATAGCTCTACAGTGAGACCTGATGGTATCATAGAGGATGTAGTAGTTATTTTGGATTCCTGGGAATATCTTGTAGACTTTATGATTTTATCTCCAAAATCAACATTGGGAGGATATCCGGTCATTTTGGGTAGACCTTGGCTTGCCACAACTGATGCATATATTAGATGTAGATCAGGGGATATGACTATTTTATATGGGAGTTCTACAAAAACATTAGCCTTGTATTCTCCAATGCAACCCCAGCTTGAACAACAATAAACCATTTGGCCTATTTTGGGAGAAGAATATGAGGAAATTGACTCTATCAATCACCTTATGATGATTATGTTGGCAAATGCACACTCCAATGAGAAATTATAGGTGATTGAAGGTTTTGTCATTGATGGCAACCTTGCAATCATATGATAGCAACAAGACAAATATACCGGCACTAGCAATGACAAACTCTACACCGACACATAGAACACCGACAGTGAAAGGATGGATACCGGCACTCTAGCCAATAGGAATTTTGTTGATAATATATTTTGTAATTAATTGTAAAATCATTGTAAGCCGACATGGTGAGTTGTAATATGACTCATATATGTATGAGATCATTGTAGAACATTTAGCAATAAGGTAATAGGCAAGCTTATGTAGACCTAATATTCAAATTATAGGTTAAGGGTTTATGTATGAAGCAAAGCTAAAACCAGTACTGGATCTGGCATAGCAAATGCTAATTTGAAGCAGTACAAGACATTGGATTTATGTAATCCATTTATGTAAGTCAGTGTGACTTCCTATGTAATTGAGTAATGAGCTCTAGGTACTTGGCCTTCCTGCATGTGCAGGCCCCTCTTGTGAAAACAGTAATATTCCCTTATTGGCCAGTAAGTGAATATTGTGGGTCACAAATCCCACCAAGGTTTTTCCCACACTGGCTTTCCTCATTAAACTACTATGTTATGGTGTGCTTTTCATGTGGTTGTTGTTATTCTTGTTTACTGCATTATTTTTGGTTTACCAGTACACAATATTGATATGCTTTACATGTTTTAAATCAAGTAAATTCATAAACCAGTTAGATACTAATTCATCCCCCCCTCTCAGTGTCTTTGGGAATCCTAACAATTGGTATCAGAGCTTGGTCCTCTATTTTTAGAAGCCTAACAACATGAGGAAGATCTTGTCACCAGTAGAGATGGAAAACTTGAGAGAACAATTGAAAACAACTCTTTCAGACTATGATGTAGAAAAGGTGAAGAATATCAAACTTGAAGATGATCTAAAGGCTGCTCAAGATATCATTCAAGCACTTCAAGAAAATCTTACCATTGCAAGAAATAAGAGAAGAGAACTTTGTGAAAAGATGCAAAATGAGAATGATGAAAAGGAAACTCTTAATGATCTGGTAAACAAGCTAAGACAAGAGATCAGTACAACACAGAATGAGATGCAGGATATGACTATGAGATTTTGTAAAGAAATTGAAGATAGGAAGAATAATGAAGAAGACTTGGCCAGAAGACTAAATGATGCTGGAAATGAAAATACAAGACTTAGTCATGAAAATGATATGTTCAAGATAGATCTAATGCACACACAAAATGATAGAACTGAACTCATAAGACAGAAAGGAATCTTGGAAAGTGAACTAACTACTACAAATCATCACAAAGAAAAATTCAAGAAAAGTTCAGAAGAACTTGGTGACATGCTGAAGAATCAGATACCTAATGGTGATACAAATGGCCTTGGCTTTGAAGTTGGTGAAAGCTCCGGTACTACAAACAATCATGATCATAGCAAACCAGTAAGACAACCTATTGCTTACAAGTTTAATGGCAAATGCTTTAACTATAACAAGTATGGTCATAGAGAAAATCAGTGTAGATCTCAAAATTATTAGAACACTAATACACCCACCAGTCAATGTTCTAAATGCAACAAAGTTGGCCATAATTCAGAAAATTGCAGAATGAATGTGAGATGTTATGTTTGTGGAAGATTTGGGCACTTATCTAATCAATGCAGAACACATATTGGCATAGGATATGGGAAAGCTATTCAAAAGAATAATGACTTGTTATTCCTGTAACAAGATCAAACATATTGCTAAATTTTGCAGAAGTAAGGCATCATCAACAAATAACAAAGGTCCTAGTTTGAAAGGTAAAGAAAAAGTTGAAGAGGTAAAGCAAGAATTTTCAAAACAATGGATCAGAAAGTCAGATCAAAATGTTGATATGATTACACCTCCACTGGCAGAATAGAGTAGCACTCCACCAGCAGGAGACTCCTCATCTAACTGAAGAAAATTATTTTGGGGGTTTAGCAACAAAATGAAAAACATGCTATTATTCCCTCAGTTGATGGTGAGAAGTTGAAATTACTTCTATACCAGTAGATGACTTAAGTTGTGACTTAACTGACAAGCATTAAATGTGGTAATTGGCAAAAATAACATTATAAAGCAAGTTTTTTGGCTCTTTTTCATTCACTAAGCATTCAAATCTTTGAGAGCGCAAAAATTCCCGAGCAAAGGTACTCCAAGCAAAGAAGTGAAGCAATCCATCAAAGCATTCATCCTTAAGGTAGATTGAGGTATTTATAGCTATGGCATCTTCATCCACTCCTAAATTTATTGCAAACCCTACTATTGTTGAAGTTGTTAAGTGACCTAGACCCATTTTTCAGCTAGTTCCCAAAATTGCGAAGAAAGATGACAGCATAGGTGCATTCTCCCAAATCCCTAAAGGAGTAGTATATGCTGAAGACCCTAGAATGTATATACATTGTCATATTGATGAACTAGGTGATGATGAAATTAAAAATATGTATAAGAGTGTAATCTGTGATGAATCCAGAAATGTCAAACCTGAACACAAGATAGTAGAAACCCTAGGTTTCACAAAAATACTTAGTATCTCAGATTTTCCCAAGGATATCATAAGGATTGTGTTAAGCAGAGTACATGGTGAATTTTTCTGGTTAGACTCTATTCACAAGATCACAAAGGAAGCGGTAAGGGTAGTAACAGGGTTACCCTCCACTGGCAACAGACCTGACAAAACTAAGGTCTCAAATGACGTAGTGACAAACCTAACCAATGCAACATTTGATAAAAGATCACTAAGGGTAAATGATGTAAAGGATACAAATATTAGATTTATTAGTATGATCTTAGGTTACAAGGCTACACATGCAAATAGGTTAAACTCAGTTTCTAGCCTATGTATTAAGAGTGCCTATGATATGGTAAATGATAATGCAAGGATAAACATAAGTGAATGGCTTAAAGATGAGCTAATAGACAATTTGGGTAAGATCAAAAGGGAAAAGAAAGGAACATTTAGATTTGGAAACCTTCTTGTTTGTCTGATGATATACATAACCAAACAAGTACCCAATATTGGTGCCAAAGATTTTGGATTTCATATACCGGTAGGAAAACAACTATCAAAATTTTTGAACAATATGGGAGAGAACAGGGAGAAAACCATAAATGAGCACTTTCAAGCACTAAAAGCTCGAATGTAAACAAGAGTAAGGCTATCACAAGCTATTGTGGAGAAGTACCAAAATGAAATCTATTTTGTGATAAAGAAAGATGAAATTTGGATGGAGGTAGTTATTCCTAGAACCATCTAGGTTACTGAAATGGGGTATGAGACTGATGATAACATAATAGAAACTTATGCAAAAGTCCTCCTGGAAGCTCCTAAGGAACTAGAAGAAAAAGTAATTGGTAGTGCTGAAACTATAGAAAGCCAAATTCAATCAAGGAAAGTAGTTAAGAAGGTTGAGGCAACTATTAGAAAAGGAACCCGACAGGCAAAAGCTATTAAAGAAGATGTGCTAAAACAAACCGATATAACTGAAAGTGACTTGGAAGCACTTCAACTGGAAACTCACCTTTCACCGGTTGGAACTTCTTTAGAAAGTGACATACCTACTGTATTTAGGAGAGTTGAAAGGAAAAGAAAACCTTCACTGACACCTTCTCCTAGACCAAAGAGGACAAGACAGAAGCAAGAGGCAATGAGGCTCCCAACAAAGAAATTAACTCCAAAGAAAAAGAAGATGGCTCCTAAGAAGAAGACACAACAAACTATTTCTCCCATTGATAAACTTCTCAGTGAAATTAAAAAGGATGGGAAGTTGAAGAACATCAACAAATTATATGACACACTATCTGCTGATGACAAAGAGAAAGTAGAAAACAGTGTAATCTTACACTTAGATATTTTCAAGAAATTTTTGATCAGATCTATATAATAGACTAGAAGCTAGAAGAGTAGCTATTGTTGAGCTAGATAAGAAAATAAAGATTGAAAAACTACTTGCAGTGCACCCTGTTAACTCACCTGATTAGATAGATCAATTAATCTCTGAGGCTAACCGGTCAATATTCTCAACTGCTCACTGGCATGTAGCACTGATGGAAGGAAGAGTGAATTAGGTAACAGAGGAAACAACAGATGCATGGGACATATTACTGGTAGAAAAAGAGAAATAGGAAGAGTATCAAAAACCTAAAACCTCCAAGTTATATCAAAAGGACAAGGACAAAGGAAAAGGTAAGGTAGGTGGACCTCCCAATATAAAGATAACAGACAACTTACCCCCACCACCTCTAGATACTCCACCGGTAGACACTACTAACAATCAACCGGCAATGGAGAGTATGGACACACCACATGAGGATACAAATATTGATTCTAAGGTGTTATATACAATGAACATTGACACTTAGGAAGTCAATATTGTGGTGGATAAGGAATCAACTGAGAAATCAGATTTGGTAACAGAGCCACCGACAGGAAATATTACAGTAGAAAATATTGAAATTGGGGAACTAAAACAAACTGAAGGATCAAGTGAACCCCCGAACACTAGAAAGGAAAAAACCATAGATGTGCATACTGATGCATCCACTGAGCCACCGACAACTATTGAAACTGAAAAACCAACTGAGTCATCGGCAACAAGTAGCACAGAGGAAAAACCGGCAATGGACAACACAAAGAAATAGGTAGAGCAATAGGCTCCTTCACAGGTACAAACAAAGACAGTGCAACCAGCCCAAAATGAAAAGCCTAAAATTTTGTTTGTAGAAATGCAAACTCAAAAAGAGGAAATTAAAGCTATAACTACAACCGGCGGATTACGGATTGTAAAAACTGTTGGACAAACATCTGGTATAGCCATGATAGAATTCAGACCTACTAATGTAGCTAAGGTCTTATTAGATTCAATAAAGAAAATAATAGAGTGCAATGCACAAGCCTATAAGGCTATAGATGACACTATACCAATTTTGAAGATGATAGCACCAAAGTGCAGTGTTGAGAATAAAGATTCTTTGAGCCAATTAGACACATTGTCTAAGTATATAACTAGCAACCTAATAACACTGGACAAAATAAATGAGGATACATTTAAGGAAAGAATGATAAAAGAGAAAGAAAAATTCTCTATGGAAATTGTGAATAAGAACAAAGAGGAAATGGATACTCTTTTACCGGAACTCAGTGAAATCATTCTTGACTTCAAGAAATTGTACAGGGACACTTGCAAAACAGATGTATTAACAGAGGATCTTGATAAAGAAATCAAAAAAGCAAAGGATAAGATTAATAATATTGCTGATAATTTGATTGGAACATCAGACTCATTTTTGGAATTAGAGAGGAAAATTGCAGAGCAAGAAGAGAAAATCAAGAAACTAGAAAATGCAAAACAAAGAATAAAGGACAAAGAAAAGGACTTAAAATGTAGGCCTGGTCCAAGAATAGAGTATCTTATTTCTTTGAGAAAAGAAATATCTGAGGCTTTGGTTCCCGGACTAAAGATACCGGAATAGAAAATGCACATATTCACCAGTACAGTGCAGAGGACTCAAGAAGCCATAAACGACTGCAAAACATTCAACAAATCTAGTTTTGACAGACATTTTTCAGATTGTAACCCATCGGTTACAAGAATTTAGGGAGGACTCCACTGATAGTGAATGACAACCTTTGACATTGATGTTAAAGGGGGAGTAGAGGAATGAGAAAAATGGTTCATCTGCTCAGGGGGAGCATATAGTTTTGAGCATACAGTTTTGGTAAGACATTTTTGGTAGACTATTTTTGGATATCATTTTTGAACACTTTTTGATTTTTCTCCTGAGTGTTGTCATCAATGCCAAAGGGGGAGATTGTTGGAAAATGCGCACTCCAATGATAAATTGTAGGTGATTGAAGATTTTCTCATTGATGGCAACCTTGCAATCATATGATACCGGCAAGACAAATATACTGGCACCGGCAACAACAAACTCTACACAGACACATAGAACACAGACAGTGAAAGGATGGATACTGGTACTCTGGCCGACACGAATTTTGTTGATAATATATTTTGTAATTAATTGTAAAATCATTGTAAGCCAACATGGCAAATTGTAATATGACTCATATATGTATGAGACCATTGTAGAATATTTAGCAATAAGGTGATAGGTGAAATTATGCAGACCTAATATGCAAATTATAGTTTAAGGGTTTATGTATGAAGCAGAGCTAAAAATGGTATTGGATCTGGCATAGTAGATGCTAATTTGAAGCAGTACAAGACATTGGATTTTTAAAATCCATTTATGTAAGTCAGTGTGACTTCCTTTGTAATTGAGCAGTGAGCTCTAGGCACTTAGCCTTCCTGCATGTGCAGGCCCCTCCTACAAAACAATAATCTTCCCTTATTGGCTAGTAAGTGAATATTATGGGTCACAAATCCCACTGAACTTTTTCCCACACTGGGTTTCCTAGTTAAACTACTGTGTTATGGTGTGCTTTTCATGTGGTTGTTCTTATTCTTGTTTACTGCATTATTTTTGGTTTACCAGTACACAGTATTGATATGCTTTACAAGTTTTAAATCAAGTAAATTCATAAACCGGTTAGATATTGATTCACCCCCCCTCTTAGTATCTTTGGGAATCCTAATAGATTAATCAAGGACCACTCATGCTGTTATATGATGAGGAATCAATTCTTTATAAAATTCTAATAAATGAATTAATAGAAGAGCAAAAATTGCAGGTCTTGGTTTGGAATATTGCAGGTTGGAACTTTCCTGCAGCCACTGATATATTGCATACTCTGTTGCTGTAGGAATTATCTTCTTCTCATTTTTTTGATATAAACTAGATTGATCTTACTATTGAGATAGAAGTGAAATTGAATAAATATTTGAATATCAATAGAGATCTATTAGATACTCAAAAGGAGAGCCTTGTGGACTTGCTGAAACTTCATAAAAATGCTTTTGCATGGGATTACAAGGATATGAATGGGATAGATCCAGTAGTTTGCATCCACTGTATTTATATAAAGGAAGAGTGTTGCCCACTTAGACAACCTCAAAGAAGAATCAATCCTGCCTTGAAGGAGGTAGTTAAATAGGAATTGCAGAAGTTATTAAAAGTTGGGTTTATCTATCCTATCTCTGACAGCCAATGGGTATCACCTCTGGTCATAGTCCCTAAAAAGGGAGGAAAATGGAGGGTATGTGTTGATTATAGAGCTCTGAGCTTAGCAACAAGAAAATATCATTTTCCATTACTATTTGTGGATCAGGTATTGGATTCTCTAGCTGGTAAAAAATATTTTTCATTCCTTGATGGATTTAGTGGCTACAATCAGATCCAGATAGCCCCCAGGGATCAAGAGAAGATAACATTTACTTGTCCATGGGGCATGTATGCATATTTTGTTCTTCCTTTTGGGTTGTGTAATGCTCTAGCCACTTTTCAAAGAGCAGTGATCAGTATTTTTTCTGATATTTCTCAAGATATTATGGAAATTTGCATGGATGACTTTACAACTTATGGTTCTGAATTTGAGCAAGCATTGGGTAATCTGAAGAAAGTTTTGCAATGATGTGAAGACTACAATTTGTCCTTAAATAGTGAAAAGTGTTTCATCATGATGGAAGAAGGAATAGTCCTTGGTCATCATATCTCTTTACATAGCATCCAGGTGGATCCAACAAAGATGGAGGTCATTCAACATATTAATGACCCTGTGAAGCAAAAAGATGTAAGAAGATTTCTTAGTCATGTTGGATACTATAGAAGGTTTATTAAAGATTTCAGTAAAATCGCAAGTCCCTTATATTTACTGCATACTAAAGATATGGAATTTAAATGGACCCTAGCATGCAATGAAGCTTTCTTAAAGCTTAAGCATGCTTTGACTCAAGCACCAGTTCTTAAAGGCCCAAATTGGTCTCAACCATTCCAAATCCATACAGATGCATCTGATTATGGAATAGGAGCAGTGTTAGGACAAAAAATTGACAAGTTGAAAAATGCAATATATTATATTAGTAAGAATTTACAAGGACCTGAATTGAATTACATAGTCACTGAAAAGGAAATGCTAGCTATCATATATGCACTTAACAAATTTAGATACTATATCACAATATATCCCATATTTATGCATACAGATCATACTGCAATTAGATATCTCATGAATAAGCCATCAATCACTGGTAGATTAGCTCGCTAGTTATTGTTGATGCAGGAATTTGATATCACAATTGTTGATAAGCTAGGGAAGTCTAATGTGGTTGCAGATTACCTTTCAAGACTTCAATTACAAGAAGATTATACAGTGATAGATGATGCTTTTCCAGATGAAAATTTGTTTCTTATTCAAGCTCACACTCCTTGGTATGCTAATATTGCCAACTATTTAGCTGTAGCTAAGATGCCAATTTATTTCTCTCCTAAGGAAAGAAGGTTGCTAGTTGAAAAAAGTTTTAACTTCTCATGAATTACTGATTGTTTTTTTTACACTGGACCTGACCAAGTCATGAGAAGATGTGTCAGAGAAGATGAAACACATGACATCCTGCATGCATGTCATGATGAGCCATGTGGAGGCCTTTTTGCTGCCAAAAGAACAACACTGAAAATACTCAATACAGGATACTATTGTCCCACATTACATAAGGATGCAACACAATACACATGGAAATGTGATAGATGTTAGCAAATGGGAAGACCTCCAAAATCTAATGAGATGCCACTATATCCACAAATATCAGTTGCACCATTTGACAAGTGGGGATTAGATTTTGTTGGCCCAATTGATCCACCTTCTAATGGCAAATCTTATATTTTGGTATGTACAGACTATGTAACAAAATGGGTAGAAGCTCATGCCATGACACATTCAAGAGATAATAAGGTAGCTGAGTTTCTTTATGAGGAGATATTTACAAGATATGGAGTACCAAGGGAAATTGTCTCAAACCAGGGACCTCAATTTAATTCAATATTGATAAAAGCTTTGGTCAATAAATACAATATAAGACACAAGAAACCTACTCCATATCATCCACGGGCTAATGGACAAGTAGAGGTTACAAATAGAGAGCTTGAGGCTATTCTTACAAAAATAGTGTCTATTCACAAGAAATATTGGTCTCATCGGCTTTCAGAAGCAATTTGGGCATATAGAACTACTTGAAAAACACCAATTGGTTTCACACCTTTTGAGATGGTTTATGGCAAAACAACAATGATGCCTATTTAATTTGAGCATAAAACCCTCAGAACAAATTTGCAATTAAATATGACATTATCTAAAGCACAAAAAGAATGCATTCAACAATTAAATGCTCTAGATGAATGGAGAAAGATAGTTGTTCAACAGACAAAATTGATTCAAAATCAATGAGCAAAATGGCATGATAAATATATCAGGGAAAAGAAATTCAAAGCTGGTGACTAGGAACTACTGTATGATTCTAGATACAAGGATGCTATGGGAAAAATTCAAACTAGGTGGTTAGGTCCATATGAGATAGAAGAAGTATTCCAGAATGGAGTTGTTCGTTTGTCCACAATTGATCCTATCTGATTCAAACTCTTAGTAAATGGTCACCAACTGCATCTATATCATAAGCCAACTACTAAAGAGGAGTTCCTTCAGCAATTTTCTCAACAAAATGACACAAAGGTTCCTATAGCAACAGGTAACATTCCTGTGACAACTGACAATGATCCTACAACAACTCATCAGCCTCCTACTGCAATTGAGCAAGGTAATAAAGGTAAAGTTCCTGCAACCTTTGCAGTGAACATATTTGCTGCTTCATAATAAAATATTTCTATATAAATAAAATCCCATCCATGAGATTCCATCCCACTTTCTTACCTATCATTTCACTTCATTTCATCATTATTTTTGTACAACTGCAGGTACGTGTATATTGTGTTTTGTTTTAATTATGAATTTATTAGTTCATTATGATTATATCCTTTTTAAATCCGCTCCACTCCCTAAAATCTTGTCAGCTTGTGTGGACATGTGCTAGGTTAAGTTGGGGGGGTGCTTTATGGTTGGGTTTCCAAAGTGATTAATTATCTGTCCTTTTTGGTACTTTGAATTGATTTCTTTCCATCATTGTTTATTATGCTATTATTTCACATAAGGGAATAATAAATTCTACCGCCAGAATTGAGATATGTATGGGAATTTCAATTTAGCAAGTCTGTCAGATATTTTGGTTCAGCTGCAGAGTAAAAAAATAGCAGAGTAAGAGATGGGTGGTGATCCAATTCATCATGAGCCAATGGTTCATGAAGTGTTGCTGCAGGATGCTCTTTGTGAGCAATATTTTAGCCACTACGGCTGGTTGGATTACTTCTTGAAAATCATAGATTATAAGGAAGACGTTGCTACAGAATTTATGAATTTCTTTAATGAAGGAGAAGCTACAGTTAAAGGCTTGAGGGTTATTGCTACGAAGCAGCAAATAGCAGAAGTAACAGGGTTGCCGCAGGAAGGAGAACTATTTCCAGAATCAAAAGACGCAATGAGCACCAGGTCAGAGTTCATAATTCCCATGGATGGACCCCTAATGGTGGAAAAACAAGGGACAAGAAGGGTTTCTCTACCAGCATAGTGGCCTCAGGTAGCTTTGTATGTTATGAAATACATTACATGTGAGGGGCAATATTCAAATCTGCATTCACCTCATTTTAAATTAATTAGTCATCTGCGGCATGGCCAACAAGTGAATGTTCCTAATTTCTTATACCACCTCATTTCTACAAGTGCTAAGGAGACATAGAAAAATGAAAATCACTTTGTTAGCCATCATGGATTGGTTAAGCTACTTGTACAACGGTCCTTGAGAGACGTTTCACAAATGGAATGGGGCGTATTTGAGGATATACAACAATTTAGGGTTGAAGATGCCCCTATTGTAGATAACCTGCTGGTTGAAGAAGAAAATGTTGTAGAACCCTCTTCTCCCATAGTTGTTGTAGATGAGGATTTGCTTGTTGCTGAAGGAGCCATGATTATTATAGAGGAAGACACGGCTGAAGCAAATATGGAGCAGCCCTCTACTTCTCTTCAAAGAGATTCATCAGTTCCTTGGAGAAAAGGGAAGGAGTTGGAAAGGGATGAAACAAATGAAGAACCCATGGCCCAGCCATTGGTAACTCAGATTCCTCCTATAGCCAAGAGGCATAGGACAAAAAGAAAAAGTCCTGCAGCAACTGAATTAACTCCTGTAGCCACTCCAAAGGTTTATGTGAGAAGAACATGTAGTAAGACACAGAAGACTCATCATGTGGGTAATCTGGCAAAGGTTATTAAAGTGGAAAATTTAGAGGAAGGAAGCCCCATGGAGCATGAAATCCAAGAAAAAGTTGATGAGGATAAACTAGCTAATCTTGCTTTTGTGGCACAACAATTTGAAGAAACTATTGGAGATATTTCTGAGTAGTTTGAAGAAACTATTGGAGATATTCCTTAGTAGTTTGAAGAGGTTGTTAGAGACATACTACAGTAGCTTGAGGAAAATATTGGAGAGATGCCAGCACAGATTGAGGAGTTTATTGAGGAAATCCTGTGGTCTAAGGTAGCACCTATTAGACCTCCTTCATCCCTAAGTAGTTTATCTATTGCTTTAAAATTTTATAGACAATGGGAAATAGAGAGGGATAGGTTGCAAGAGATTATTGATAGACAACAAAAAGAAATTGAAAAGAGAGATAATAGAATTGAGGAATTAGAGGCTAAGCTAAAAATAATTTCTGGTATGGTTCTTGAGTTGATGCAGTGTAGGGCACCTCCAAGATTTTATGCAGTACACTTGAAAGAGCAGTATCTGAACTTCAAACTCAACTGCATTATTGGAGACCTTAGCCCCTCAGAAACACCTGAAGAATTATTTTATGCTTACCAAACCTCTCCACCGGCTATGAAGAATTTCCTATGTGAATTATACTTACATAACTATGATGTACCCTCAGATAGGGAGTGGAACCCTTTACTGTATATTGGGGATATCCATATCAAATATTTTATGTCATGGATCCAAAATGAGATCATCATGGGGGTACAAGCCAAGGAGTATGAAAAATTAGAGTTTGACTATCCATTGCCATTAAGGAGGGAATTAGAAGCACCAAGAGTTCTTTATTATAAATGGCAGAAATTACTGGTAAGAGATGATGTTAAGAAATTAGTGCTTCCAATGAGAGAAGAAGTCTATCAATCATATGAGCATTTGGTTTAGACTAGAAGGACATATACAATAGAAGGGTTAACTCAGCGCTAGAATAATTTACCAGAACAGTTGAAGTAGGGTGAACCTTATTCACTACAAAATTTTCAAGAAGCCATGCAAAGAGCCCCCAGATATATAGTTAGGCAGGGAGAAAGCCAACAACTAGCTACCATTGATCTTTCAACCCCCAATCCTTATGTGGCCACTTTTGGCATGTTAGCCTATGGAACAGAATTATGATGTAATCACAGAAGAATCAGCTAGATGGTCCAAGCCAGAAAAAATGAAAGGATTTTATTGGAACTTGGCTTCAGGGGGGACAGGTCAGGGCACCATTGGTGATTTAAGAGTTACCGCAAGAGTCAAAAAATTTCCTTTTGTTGTAGGATTAGAAAGCTCTTAAAGTTGGGGGGCATGATAAGTTGAGACTTTGTCATGATTTTATCATCAAAACTCTTAGGTCTTTGACATCTTTTGGATTGCATAGTAGTAGTGATGTTTTGTAAATTGACTATATGTATTCCATGTGTTAAACCTAAACTTATGAAATCATGTTTGAACTTTGCCAGTCTATTCCTGCAACCATGCCATTTATTCCTGCAGCCATGTGATTTGTTCCTGTTGCTATGCAGATTATTTAGGGTAATATCATATGTGAATTAATGAATGTTTTAATTAAATAAAATGCATATGCATGTCCTTGTATGTTGTTTTTTTTGTAGTGCAGATAATAAATGATGTTGTGGTGGATATTCTCCTTTCACGCTTGAAGAAGGAAGGATCACGTAAGAAATAACTGGAGATCAAATTGAAGAGGATTTGAGTGAGCACAAGGTACGACATGGGTCGAACAGTCAAGCAACACTACTGAATTTTAACTTTAGTGGGCATTGAATTCACAAATCATTGCCACGACATGCAAAGACTGTGGTTCAGTTTCAATCCATGTTTCCTGCAGCCAAGCTCTAGTTATCTTCTTTATTAGTCAAATCATACGTCCCTTCTTCTTGGTGTGATTTGTGTTGTCTATTGTAGTTGGTCTTCTCTTTATTAATAAGCTCTTCCTTTTTCTTAGAGGTTAGACAAAATAGAAAGGAATAGAGCAGAGAATTTTGATAAGCATTCTTAAGTTTCTTTTCAAAAATATATAATCATTTTCAGGAAGCAATGAATAAAAGATATGTTGTTTTGATCCATTAAAGGTAGTTTTCTGGAAGCTTGATATCACTCATCCAAGGAGGCCCACTTGGTGAGTGATCCTATGTGTGTGCTCATTGAAATTAGTTTTCCTTTGGTTGTAGTAGAAGTTCTTGCACCGACTATTCCTGCAGCCACTGAAAACAGATCCACTGACTGTTCCTACAGCCAAGCCAAAACAGAGTAATTTTTGTTATCTATATTAAATCTTTCCAACATTGTCTTTATAAGTTTTTCCTGCAGCCTTTTATAATTTCCATTCTTTCCTTTCCTCTTCGCATAATGTTAGTTGTTGTAGTAATGTAGAATAGCCATTGAAGGAACTTAGTGCATATATAGTGCAAACCCATTTCAAGTACTACGTCCTTGGGTTGATAACTAAATGAGCACTAGCCATAAAAATAGTAACTTTACCAGATGAATGTCCAAACTGCGGGTTGAGATTTTAATTAGAGTTATTATTATTATTAGTGGAGTAGACACTACTACCGATATGGAGTCTGATGAACCTATTAAATTATCAGCAATATTATTGATTTCCTTCTGTGCTTTGCTGATCTTTGTACAATTTCTTGAAGTCCAAAATTGTCTTTCCTAGTGCCGGTAATAATGTATCAATATGTTCCTTACTCTTCTTTACTATCTCCTCAAAGAATTTTTCCTTCTCTTTATTTATTTTCTCTCTGAAAGTCTCCTCATTGATTTGATCAATTGTTAGTAGGTTTCTAGTTATGTACTTAGACAATGTGTCTAATTGACTTAAAGAATCTTTGTTTTCTATATTACACTTGGGTGCAATCATCTTCAAAATTGGTATGCTGTCATCAATTGCCTTATATGCAAATGCATTGCAGTCAGTTATTTTCTTAATTGAATCAAGCAATACATCTATTGCATTGATTGGCCAGAATTTTGTCAGTGAAGAATCAGATGATTGACCAACTGTCTTAACAATCTGTAATCCATTGGTGAGAGGAACCTCTTTTCTTATGTTGACCTCTAGTAGGTCAGTTTGAGTCTGCATTTCTACTAGCAAGGGTTTAGGTTTCTCAGTTGATGCCGGTGGCACAATCTCTACATTAACCTTTACCTCATTTGTCTTCTCTTCTGATTTCTCAGTGTGTACCTCAGTTTGTTTCTCATAACTTTCCATTGTCAGTTTCTCTGATTGTGACTGTGTTTTCTACCTATTTCTCTGTGTTTACCTCTGAATTGTCTACAACTAGTATCTCAGTAGATTTGTCAGTGGTATCAGTTGCCAGTTGTTCAGTATATACATCAATCTTTCCAGTAACCAGGGGATCAATTGACTGTTCAGTTTGTTGCTCAACCCCAATTTCAATATTGCCAACTATGTCCTCAACATTTATCTCAACTGTAATGTCTTCTACCAATTGCTCAATTGCCACATCTCTCTTCTTAGTTGTTTCCTTATCAACCAAAATGTTGACTTCTTATGTGTCAATATTCATTGTAAACAACACCTCTGAATCAGGATTGGTGTCTTCATGTGTTGTCTCCATACTCTCAATATTATTTGTTACCGATGGTGTATCAATAGTTTGTGCCGGTGCAGTATCAGAAGAAGGTGGGGGCAAGTTATCTATTATTTTTATGCTCAGAGGTCTACCTACCTTACCTTTACCTTTATCTTTTTCCTTTTGATAGACTTTAAAATTCTTTGGTTGTTTAAGCTCTTCTTATTTTTCTTTCTCAACAAATAATATATCACACTTGTCCGTTGTTTCTTCTAATATCTCATTAACTCTGCCAACCATTAATGCTACATGTCAGTGACCAGTTCAAAATACTGTCTGGTTTGCCTCACTTATTAATTCATCAATATCTTGTGTTGAATTCATTGGGTGAACTACAAGTAGTTTTTCTATATTCACATTTTTATCTAGTTCAACAATTGCTACTCTTCTTGCTTCTAACCTTCTATACAATTCATTGGGTAAATCATCTACAAACTCAATCAAAAATTTCTTGTAGATATCCAAGTGTAGGATAACACTATTTTCTATGCTTTCTTTTTCTTCATTTGAAAATGTGTTATACAACTTGCTAATGTTTGATAAGTTACCATCTTTAGTTATGTCATGTAGAAGATTGTCAAGTGGAGGAACAACTTGTTTTACTTTCTTCTTTCTTGGAGTCATCTTCTTTGTCAGAGGCCTAACTACCTATTATTTTTGTCTTGTTCTTTTAGGTGTAGGAATGGGTACCAATGAAGGTTTTCTTTTTCTTACTACCCTTTTAAACTCTATCGGTATTTCACTGTTAGAGGAGGTACCAACCGATGAAAGATGTGTTTCTATTTGTAATCCTTCTAAGTCACTCTCCTTAATACCAATTTTGTTCAATATGTCTTCCTTGATTGCTTTTGCCTGCCTTGTTCCTTTTCTAACTATTTGTTTAGTTTTCTTTATTCTTTTATGTGATTGAACATTGCTTTCAATTATTTCTGCATTTCCAAATACTTCCTCTCTTGGTTCTTTAGGGGCTTCTAGAAGTGCTTTTGCATAATTCTCTATTATGTTCTCATCAGCCTCATATCCCATTTCTGTAACCCAAACTATCCTTGGGACCATTGCCTCCATCTAGATTTCATCATTCTTTATCACAAAGCATATCTCCTTTTGATATTTATCAACTATAGATTGAGTTAATCTTTCCCTAATTTTCATTCTAGCCTTCAGTTCCTGAAAAATGTTCATTTATGTTCTTCTCCCTATCATCTCCCATGTTGTTTAGAATATCCAAAACTTGTTTTCCTACCGATATGTCAAATCCAAAATCCTTTCTACCAATACCGAGAAATTCCTTGGTGATATATAGTAATAAGCATACAAGTAAGTTGCCAAATCTGAATGTCCCTTTCTTGTCCCCTTTGGTTTTCTTTAGATTGTCTATTAGCTCATCTTTTAACCATTCACATATGTCAATATTTGCATTTTTGTTTACCATGTCATAAGAACTTTTGATACATAAGATAGAAACAGAGTTTAATATGTTGGCATGTGTAACTTTGTATCTAAGAATCATGATAATGAATTACATCATTGACTCTTAGGGATCTCTTGTCAAAGGTTGCACTGGTTAGGGTCATTATAGTGTCATTTGGAACCTTTTTAGTTTTGTCAAGCCTGCTACCGGTAGAAGGTAAGCCTATCACTTCCCTAACTACTTCTTTTGTTATCTTGTGAATGGAATCCAACCAAAAGAACTCCCCATGTACTCTTCTTAACACAATCCTTATAACATCCTTTGGAAAATCAAGAATACTAAGAATCTCCACAAAACCTAGGGTTTCAACTATCTTATGTTCTGGTTTCACATTTCCATTTTCATCACAAATTACTATTCTATACATGTTCATAATCTCTTCAGCTCCTAGTTCTTCAAGATGACAATGTATGTAAATTCTAGGATCCTTAGCATAAGCAACTCCTTTGGGTATTTTAGAAAATGCTCCTAGGGTATCATCTTTCTTCGCAATTTTAGGAATAATTTTAAATATGGGCCTAGGGCATTTAATCACTTCAATTACAGTAGGATTTGCAATGAATTTAGTTGCAGAGGAGGAAGCCATTGTATAAATACCTTAATCTTCCTTTTAGGTATGAATGCTTGAATGATTTGCTTCACTTCTTGCTGTGGGTGCCTTTGCTTCGGATTTTCGCACTCTAAGAAAATTTGAATGCTCGGTGAATGAAAGAGAGCCAAAAAACTTGATTTATAATGTCATTTCCTTCAACTACCACATTAAATGCTTTCCAGTTAAGTGAAACTTAACACATCTGTCAGTAAATAAGTAATTCAACTTCTCACCATCAATCAAGGGTAGATTAGCATGTTTTTCAATTTGTTGCCATACCCCCAAAAAATTTCTTTTCAGTTAGATGAAGAATCTCCTGCTAGTGGTGTAATACTCTGTTCTACTGGTGAAGGAATAGCTTCATTAACATTCTGATCTGACTTTCTAATCCATTGTTTTGAGAATTCTTGTTTTACCTCTTCAACCTTCTCTTTACCTTTCAAACTGGGTCCTTTGTTGTTTGTTGGTGATGCCTTACTTCTACAAAATTTTGCAATATGTCCAATCTTGTTACAAGAATAACAAGTCACATTATTTTTCTGAATAGATTTTCCATATCTTATGCATAAGTGTCCAAATCTTCCACAAACATAGCATCTTACATTCATTCTGCAATTTTCTAAATTATGACCAACTTTGTTGCATTTAGAACATTGACCGGTGGGTGTATTGGTGTTTTGATAATTTCTAGATCTACACTCATTTTCTCTATGACCATACTTGTTACAGAAAAAGCATTTTCCATTGAATTTGTAGGCATTAGGTTATCTTACTGATTTACTATGATCATGATTGTTTGCAGTACTAGATCTTTCACCAACTTCAAAGCCGAGACCATTAGTATCTCCATTAGGTTTCTAATTTTTCAACATGTCATCAAGTTCCTCTAAACTTTTCTTGAATTTCTCCTTGTGTTGATTTGTAGTAGCCAACTCATTTTCTAAGAAATATTTTTGCTCATGAGTTTAGTTTTACCATGCTTCAGGTGAATTATAGTTGTCTTCAACATATCATTTTCATGACTGAGTCTTAGATTTTCATTTCCAGCATCATTGATTCTCCTAGTCAAGTCATCTTCATTCTTCTTTCAGTCTTAGGTGTCTTTACAAAACCTCATAGTCATATCTTGCATCTCATTCCTCAAGGCCATGTTTTCCTGCTTCATCTTGCTTACAAGATCATTAAGAGTTTCTTTTTCATCATCATCACTCTATAACTTCTCATGAATTTCTCTTCTTTTGTTCCTAAAAATAGTGAGATTCACTTGAATTCCTTGAATGATATCCTGTGCAACCTTTAGATCATCTTCAAGTTTCATATTCTTCAACTTTTCTGTATCATAATCTACAAGAGTTGTTTCCAATTGCTTTCTCAGGTTTTCCATCTATACCAATGTTAGAATCTTCCTCAAGCTATTAGGATTTTGAAAATAGAGGACCAGGCTTTGATACCAATTGGATTCCCAAAGATACTGAGAGGGGGGGGGTGAATCAGTATCTAACTGGTTAATGGATTTTCTTAACTTATTAAATGAATCACATGCCAAAACAGTGTACCGATAAACCAAAAATAATGTAGTAAATAAGATCAATAACCACAACATAGAAAGCACACCATAACACAATATTTTTGATGAGGAAACTTGGTGTGGGAAAAACCTCAGTTTGATTTGTGACCCACAATATTCTCTCACTGGCCAATAAGTGAATATTACTTACAAATGTGGTGCCTGCACATGTAGGAAGGATCACTACCTAGAGCTCATTGCTCAAATACAAAAAGGGAAGTCTCATTGACTTACAAAAATGGATTATGTAAATCCAATATCATGTACTGCTTTGGTTTAGCATCTGCTATGCTAGGTTCCATACCAATTTAAGCTCATACAACTTCCATAAACCTTATTCCACAATCTGCCTTAATATTCACATCTGTCTATTACATTCCATACATCCATTACATTCTTAAATGATCTACAAGATCTCATACTTATATGAGTCCTATTACAATTCACCTTGTCAGCTTTACAAAAAGGTTTTACAATTAAATATAAAATAAAATCCTATCGGCTGGGGTGCCTGTAAACATCTTTGCCACTGCCGCTGCCGCTACCATAGGATTGTAAGGTTGCCATCAATGACAATACCTTCAATAACCTACAATTTCTCATTGGAGTGTGCATTTTCCAATAGTATGATCATTTACTAATCCAAAACATAACATATCCATTACCATTTATTATTTCCATGCAACATAAGAAAGATCATCTACTAACTACCTATCATTAAATGCAATACATTAAAATTTTAACTAATCCATTCCAATTAGGTTCATTTTAGAGCACCAATAACAAATATTCCTAATTCCCTTTTCACATTCAAATTCCAACATGATCATATACTTCCCCAATCATGATTTACTTAATAAAATATGATCTATTCATATTTCTGATTCCTTAATAGCATACACATAATTCCAATAATATTAGTTTTCATTTCAAAATTCTATTACAAAATACACTAAGATACATCCATACTTATCCTCCTACTGGAGTCATAACTTCATCCCACATCAACCACTTCAATCTAGTTCATTCCCTTCAAGGTTAATCATTCACCAAGAATAACAGATTTTCCATTAAGAACAACCATTTAATGCCATTATAAATATTACATACATATTGAATATCCATTTACAACAAAAGCATTACAATAACTTCAACCATCACAATCTATTGCAATACATAATGATCTCAACCTACCACAAGTCCTATTGCTTACAACCAAAAGTTGAAAGATACATTACAATACATCTCATTGTTTTCTTTCAAAAATCATAATCTACTCCTAAGATAACATCTACCATTACATACATATATCCAATTAATCAAGAGCATTACTCTTCTACTACATAACACATTAAAAAAAATTTACATGATATATACATAACAAGTGCCATAAGATCAAATATATCTATCTTCTACAATATTCATCCATAAGCCACCGTGACAGAAAAATCCACATCCACGCATGAAGAATCCAATGAAGACATCTGAATGGAATAAGGCATTAAACCACCCCCCATGCTAGGAGATGACACAAGGTCTTAACATACACTCTAGACCTAGGCTGATACCTAACAACCAAAGAGAACTCAATAGCTCAAGAACCACAACAATATATAACATAAGCCAATCATAAATAGAAGCTCCCAAAGGCATACCAAAAATCAAAGGCACAAGTACTCAACATGGACACATGTAGGGGTTGAGTTTCATCACATGCTATCCTCCAAAATAGAAGGCATAACAATGATAACATGTCTCTATATGCTTGTTAGCATTGTTTTGTCATTGATGTCAACCGATATAGAAGGATGCAACTGGTATGATAGATTGTTGGTACTACTATCATTGATGTCAGTTGATATAGCAGGATAACCGATATAGGAGAAGAGTTGATGTGTTGTCATTGGTGACCATCGTCATGCAAAAGAGTGCAAACTGGTATGTACCGGTATGCTAGAGCTGTAGTAAAGTGACTAGTGAGAAAAATTTTGTTGTCTACAACCAGAATGAAGAGGCCGCATGATGGGCTATTGATTGTGATGAAGAAGTGGAATGTTACTTGAATCACATCAACATCAGAGGTGAAGTATGAGTAGGCCACCAGATTGCTAGTGTAAGGTAAACTAGTAGGACTCCCACCAGATGAAGATGCTATCACAAGCTAGGTGATAGGTTGATAGAGGGTGATGCCTCTATAATCAAGGTTGTACGCTAGAGGTGCAGTAAAGTGACCACTGAGAAAAAGGTTGTTGTTTACAACCAAAAAGAAGAGACTACATGATGGGTTGTTGATTCTGATGAAGGGGTGGAATGTTACTTGAATCACATCAACATCGAAGGTGAAGTATGAGTAGGCCACCAGATTTCTAGTGTAAGGTAAACTAGCAGGACTCCCACCAGATGAAGATGTTATCATAGGCTAGGTGATAGGTGGATAGAGGATGTTGCCTCTATAAGAAAGGGTGACATAGCACCCTCTATCAACCTATCACCTAGCCTATGATAACATCTTCATCCGGTGGGATTCCTACTAGTTTACCTTACACTAGCAATATGGTGACCTGCTCGTACTTCACCTCTGATGTTGATGTGATTCAAGTAACATTTTGCCTCTTAATAACAATCAACAACCCATCATGCAATCTCTTCATTCCAGTTGTAGACAACAACCTTTTTCTCATAGGTCACTTTACTACACCTCTAGTGTAACAATACATACCAGTTTACACTCTTCTGCATGATAATGGTCACCAATGATAACACATCAACTCTTCTCCTATACCGTTTATCCTGCTACATTGGTTGACATCAATGATAGCAGTACCAACAATCTATCATACCGATTGACATCAATGACAACACAATGCCAACAATCTCCCCCTTTGGAATTGATGTCAAGACATGTAGTATCCAATGTACTACAATATCTTTCTCCCCCTTTGACAACAATGGCAAAGGGTCACACTGCAGGCTCTTTATCTCCTCCTTTTCAGATTATGCTACATCTCCCTCTTGAGCAGCATATAGGGAGCCTTGGTCTAACACAAATCATATTTCTTTTAGCCTTATCTCATCCTCTTTGACCTTTATTTTCTTAGACACTACCAATTTTTGATGCTAATGTTGGTAGGAATTAAATGTCATTGTACTATTAAAATAACATATCTCTTCTATGCAGGTAGATCTACCAGTTAACTAAATTCTTCTTCCTTTCACCCGGTGATAGACACATCTTCTTCCTATTCTTTTCTTCACCAAGACAATAGATGGTGACTTTGATAGATAGACAAATTAAATACAGACATACAAAAGTCACAAACACACCTGTGTTGTCAAACATCTGTTAGATCTGCTACTAAGTTCAGCATATCTAATATTAATAAAAAATAATATCCCTAAACTCCCCATGAAATATAGACCTCTGATCTTTATATATTTAGTCAGGTCCTAATCAGGGACTCACATCTATACTTGTGACCACCACCATCATGGCCACAATGCCAACTGCAAGTCACATATCCAACTGGTTGACCTATAAAGAAGTATGCACATAAGGTTAGCTACCAGACCAACCCATGTCATTCGGGTCCTTTCCAATATCACCTGAGCCATAACCTCATCCATCTAGTCTAATGGAGTTACTGCATTTATCCCTCAACTCATTGACTTACATAACCTGTAGCACGGATCATCATTCGTGTCGGTAACATGTTGCACATACCGATGTCCTATATTGGCATCTTATCTCTACTGGGACACTTTCCTCTTAACCTCTATCTCTCAGTCCCAATTACCTCTGCTACCATTCATTTCACCTATAGCAGTAAACCATATTCCATGTATAGTCAAGATGGTAACTACACACACAGTGCCATCCATTTTCTTCCTCTTACTAGCAGTAGCTTGTTCATCTCCTTTGTCTCTTTCAACTAAGGGGTGAGTGCTCTGGTCAATATGTAACTCCCCCTAAGTCCTGCATCTCCTTTAAGCCATAGGAGATATCATGTGTGCATTGAATGCACAATTTTGGTCCATGCTCTCATCTTCCAGCTTCTTCCTCCATGTCTGCTTGATTTCCTTCCTTTCCACATCTACAGTTTTGGGAGCATGTTAACCTTCTTCTTCTCATTGGTTCTCTCTCTATAGATAGTGCTATAGTAGCATACAACATCCATGCCAATCTCATGATTGGGGAACCTTCTAACATATTGATTTGTTTTTATTTTTTTATTCATGCCATTGTACTCGACTACCAACCTCCATGGACTCCTTGCATGTGCAGGAACACTTTTCTTCTCATTCCATATAGGTCTTTGCCTCTCCTGTGTCCTATAATTGCCTCTGAGTTGATTAGGATGGCTCCACTGGTTGCCATACTACTGCAAGTTCTTCTTCCTGCATTTAGAACTTCTATCGCCAAATCCATTTCCATTATAACATACTATATTTACATTTTTAGGAGCAGCACATGGATTCTTGTTAGCATAACTGGGAAAGTGAACTTTCATGTTTCTAATCTATGAAACATTATTCTCATATGCATGAAATCTATAGCCACCTGATTTACTATTCCTAGGAAGAACACTCTGTCTATTCCTAGACCTCATTTTACATTCTTCTTCCCTATGGCCATATCCTTTACATGCAAAATAATAACCAGAGAAAGGAGGCTTATTACTTACAAACTTATTCTTCCAAACATGAGGTGATCTTACTAGTTTGGCAACTCCATTTCTGCTTCTTCAGGGGTGAATTCTAGGTTGTCCATTCTGAGCAGTTCTACCATCAGCTCAGTTCTTCTTCCATACTTGATTTGACTAATGGGCTTCAACATTTCTTTGTCTTCTACTAGAGGGAGGTCTTCCAGGCTCCCTTCTCATGTTCTTTCTTTTGGTGAAGCTATCTTCTCCTAGCTTCCCTTTTCCTTTTAGATCTGCATTGTTTCTCCATGCAGCACCATTATTCAACCTCAGCCTTATGTTCTCATTGGTTGTAGTCAAATCAACCTTTTTTCTCAGATCATATCTGACTGTAAAGGTTTGTCCCTTTCCATTTCCATCTGAGGAGACAAACTCAATATCCTTTTGAGGGATCTTCTTTCTTGTGGAGCATTCACCAGTACCACATCCTAATCCACTGACATCCTTAGAGTGTTTATGTTGGCTTAATATTCTATCCAAGGCTTCAGTGCCACCATCATATTTCTTTCTTAGTTTAAGCTCATCTTGGCACTTATCAAGCTCTAATGTGAGCTTTTCAACTTCATCCTTAAGAATATGACACCTCTTTTCTTTAGTCTTCACCTCTTGCTTTAATACTTTGTACCTACACCTATTGCTATCCAGATCTGATTTGGATTCCACATTCACATTCTTGGCATCAACCACTTGTTCTTTCAGATTAGCAAAGGCTAACTCTGATTCTTGAAGACTATTGACCAACCGGTTTTGTTCCATAATAGAATCATTCTTGAACATCTTGTATTCTTTCCTCAGAATCTCCATTTCACTTTCCTTGGAGTCCAAGACTGGTTTCAAATCATCAGTCAATCTCTTTGCCTCTTCTAGTTGAGTGGTCAATAAACTAACCTTTTGGTTTGATTCTTCGAGGCAAGTTCTCAACTGGTTGCAATCCTCATAAACTGATCTTTTGTAGTTTTTAAATTCATTTCTAACATTTTGCAGCTCTTCTAGTGCACTTACTACTTCACCTTCAAGATCAACTTCAACATCATCTTCTTCTTCATCATCACTTCCAAATAGATCTTGCCAGCTAGATCTATCTACCTTGTCAACTTGTTCTTCATTATCACTGACAAACACATCATACCAGTGGGATCTATCTGCATTAACCCCTTTTGATGTGTGATCCTAAATATCTATCTCATGCGCCATGAAGAGATGAGTATCCTCGTCACCATTGTTGCTGCAACAATCTAATCTACATCTTTCATTTGCACATGTGTTAGCTACATTTTTCTTCTCTCTCACAAACTGATCTAGTAGTGGTAGGCTCATTTTCATACAGATTTTTCAGTCTATCCCATAGACTTTTTACCAATCTGCACTTATCCATCTATGGGGAGACACCACCGGTGAGCCCACTAAATATAGCCTTCATGGCTTCTTCATTGCACATGCATCTTATATCTTCTTTAGAGCCAGTGAGATGACATACATTCCTAGGGAGACCATTAACTACTGACATCCATACATCAAACCCTAGAGCGGACAAGTAGACTTCCATTCTACAACTCCAAATGGAATAGTTTGAACCATAAAAACTGGAGAAGGGATTGATACTAGACAAACCATTATGTCCTTAAGCTATAATCTACCCAAGCTAGAGAAATCTCATCTGACTGGGATCCTATGCTCTAATACCAATTGTTAGACATAATGCACCACTGAGAGCGGGGTGAATCGGTGATTCTCAAGCTTTTTTATTTAACAACCCTATGTGAGTATACCGGTTAATAGATATAACTAAATGCAGAATTACTAGTTAGTGGGGAGACTAATCACAAATGCATTCACACATAAAGGGACATCCCATAACACCAGTATATACGAGGAAAACCCAAGATGGGAAAAAACCTCGGTGAGAAATGTTGCTAGAGTCTACTGCTCCCATCCAACCTCACAATGAATCTTTGATTAAAATGTTTAGGGCACCAACCTAAGGAGCATCAACCCCTAATTTTAGGGCACCAACCCAAGGATCTACAGCCCCTACACTGAGCTCCAACTCAGTGAATACAAAACATATTTATTTACAAGTTAATAGCCTTGTTACAAATGGATTTTGTAACACTTCTTCAAATCTTCTATGTTGGATCTCTTGTCCAATTTACTTCCTATTCTCTCTCTATTAGTTTTCTCTTCTATTTTCCTCTTCTCTACATTTCTCTACTACTCTTCACTGGTACTATACTCTATCAATTCTATGTCTTCCTTCTCTACAACTTCTTTCACTTCTTCTTTACCGGTATGGTCACTGTCGGTTCTGTACTTCTGCCGGTTGAACACATCAACTTGGTTCTCCCTCACACTCAGTCTCTTCTATATCTCCTTGATGAGAACTTGAATAATTTATCTTACATGCAACTACTTTTTCTCATCCAACAACAATACTCTCTCCTTCAGCAACACCCCAATAATATCTTTGGCTCGCATACATATAGCCAAATTTTCCCGCCAAAAGCCAATTCAAATTCAGGTGGTTAGGGTTTCTTCTTTGACCGATCAAATCTTCATCAGATCTGATCCAATCTACCTTGGATCAATCACTTGCATTGGAGGAATGCATCTATACATGTTTTCCATCATCCAATGCATATTTGCTAAAAATAGCAAATCTAACCCTATTCTTCAGCCTCAAAAATAGTTGACACATTTATGATCCAACTATTTCCTTCTCAAGGTCATCTTGCAAGATGATTTTGTGCCTTGAACATGATGCCAACAAATCTCTAAAATTCCTCTTTCATTCATCCTTCATTGAGACACAAACCCTGCAACTCCCCTATGATTGTTGTAGTCAACATTTAATATCGACCAACCACAACTACCTCTCTGGCACCAAACATCACTAGCCTCTACATGTTTGCCACCTCATCTCTACGTGGCATCATTGTTGACATCCACCTTAACACACTGTTTATGTTAGTTCAGACTTGGTCACCGACCACACACATAATCGGTACACACATACCGGTTCACTAACCCTACTGGCACAAATCACCTTGTTAGTTATCCTTCCTGCCAATGTCTTCTAGATCCTGCTAGTATATCATGTTTGCCTGATCATCAAACATGTCGGACCTCAGCAGCCATTCGGAGTGACTCATCATGTGTACCTTCATCAATGAAGGTCTTTCACTTCTTCTCATTATGTTCACTCTATTGCATATCGGTGATCACCAAGATGAATCCATGTCATCATCCTCCAATGCTCTACACCTGTAGAAACACAACACACCATCTGCATAATGGTAACTTCATGATTGCAACTCTAGACCTCATCATCTCCTGAATGGGTCTCTTCTCTAATGGTTTGCCAAGATGGAAAACTCATCAATTTAACTCTCCTTCTCTATCTTAGTAGCACACCTTGTCCTCATATGTTGATCTGGTGTGTATCTCTGATCTTATGCTCTATGACTTCATCATCTTCCACTTGCTCATCCGGTCTCTACATTCACTCACCTGCTTGTCTCAGGGAATCATTCTGGTGGTACATGTGTGACTTCACCAAGGAAAGGATACAACTTTTGATTGACATATGTCACCCTTTCTTATAGAGGGAACACCCTCTATCAACCTATCACCTGGCATGTGATAGCATCTTTATCTAGTGGGAGTCCTCCTAGTTTACCTTACTCTAGCAATCTGGTGGCCTGCTCATACTACACCTTCGATGTTGATGTGATTCAAGTAACATTCCACCTCTTCATCACAATTAATAACCCATTATGTAGTCTCTTCATTCTGGTTGTAGACAACAACCTTTTTCTCACTGGTCACTTTATTGCACCTCTAGCATATTGATACATACTAGTTTACACTCTTCTGCATGATGATGGTTACCAATGATAGCACATCAACTCTTCTCCTATATCAGTTATCCTGCTATACCGATTGACATCAATGATAGAAGTACCAACAATATATCATACTGGTTGTATCCTTATATACCGGTTGACATCAATAATAACACAATGCCAACAATATCCCCCTTTGGCATTGATGTCAACACATGTAGTATTCGGTGTACTACAGTATCATTGATGTCAATCGGTATAGAAAGATGCAACCAATATGATAGATTGTTGGTACTTCTATGATTGATGTCAACCAGTATACGAGGATAACCGGTATAGGAGAAGAGTTGATGTGCTGTCATTGGTGACCATCATCATGCAAAAGAGTGTAAACTAGTATGTATAGGTACACTAGAGGTGCAGTAAAGTGACTAGTGAACAAAATGTTGTTGTCTACAACTGGAATGAAGAGATTACATGATGGGTTGTTGATTGTGATGAAGAGGCAGAATGTTACCTGAATCATATCAACATCGGAGGTGAAGTATGAGCAGGCCACCAGATTGCTAGTGAAAGGTAAACTAGTAGGACTCCCACCAGATGAAGATGCTATCATAGGCTAGGTGATAGGTTCATAGAGGGTATTGCCTATATAAGAAAGGGTGACATATGTCAACCAAAATTTGTATCCTCTCCTTGGTGAAGTCACACATGTACCAACAAAATGATTCCTTAAGACATGCAGGTGAGTGAATGTAGAGACCAGATGAGCAAGTGGGAGATGATGAAGTCCTAGAGCATAAGATCAGAGATACACACCAGATCAACATATGAGGACAAGGTGTGCTACCAGGACAGAGAAGGAGAGTTAAATTGATGAGTTTTCCATCTTGGCAAACTGATAGAGAAGAGACCCATTTAGGAGATGATAAGGTCTATAGTTGCAATCATTAAGTTACCATTATGCAAATGATGTGTTATGTTTCCACAGGTGCAGAGCATTGGATGATGATGACATGGAGTCATCTCGGTGATCACCAATATGCAGTAGAGTGAATAGAATGAGCAGAAGTGAAAGACCTTCATTGATGAAGGCACACATGATGAGTCATTCTAGATGCCTGCTGAGGTCCGACATGTTTGATGATCAGGAAAACATGATATACCGACAGGATCCAAAAGACATTGGGAGGAAGGATAACCAGCAAGGTGATTTGTGTCAATAGGGTCAGCGAATCAGTATGTGTGTACCAGTTATGTGTGTGGTCGGTGACTAAGTCTAAATCAACATAAACAATGTGCTAAGGTGGATGTCGACAATGATGCCATGCAGATCTGGGGTGGCGAACATGCAGAGGTCGGTGATGTCTGGTGCCAGAGAGGTAGTTGTGGTTGGTCAAAATTAAATGTTGACTACGACAATCACAGGGGATTTGCAGGGTTTGTGGCTCGATGAAGGATGAACAAAAGAGGCAGGTCAGAGATTTGTTCATGCCATGTTCAAGGCATGAAATTAGCTTGTAGGATGACCTCAAGAAGGAAACAGCTGGATCATAAATGTGTCAACTATTTCCTAGGTTGAAGAACAGGGCTAGATTTTCTATTTTTAGCAAATATGCATTGGATGATGGAAATTGTGTATAGATGCATTCCTATAATGCAGGTGATCCATCCAAGGTAGATTGGATTGGACTTGATGAAGATTTAATTTTGTCAAAGAAGAAACCCTAACCACCTGAATTTGAATTGGATTTTTGCAAAAAATTTGGCTATATGTATGCGAGCCAAAGGTATTGTTGGGGTGTTGCTGAAGGAGAGAGTATTGTCGCTGTATGAGAAAAAGTAGCTGCATGTAAGATAAATCAGGCAAGTTCTCATAAAGGAGATATAGAATATACTGAGTGTGAGGGAGAACCAGGTTGAAGTGTTCAACTGGCAGAAGTGTAGAATCGATAATGACCATACCAGTAGAGAAGAAGTGAAGGAAGCTATAGAGAAGGAATGCTTAGAACTGACAGAGTGTAGTATCGATGAAGAGCAGTAGAGTAGTGGAGAGAAGAGGCAACTAGAAGAGAGAACCGATAGAGAGAGAACTAACAATGAACTGGATAAGACATCCAATAGAGAAGATTTGAAGAAGTGTTACAAAATCCATTTGTAACAAGGCTATTAACTTGTAAATGAATATGTTTTGTATTCACTGAGTTGGAGCTTGGTGCAGGGGTTGTAGCTCGTTGGGTTGGTGCCCTAAATCAGGGGTTGGTGTTCCTTGGGTTGGTGCACTAAAATTAGGGGCTGATTCTCCTTGGGTTGGTGCCCTAAACATTATAATCAGAGATTCATTGTCAGGTTGGATTGGACCAATAGACTCTAGCAGCATTTCTCATCGAGGTTTTTTCCCAACTTGGGTTTCCTCATATATGCTGGTGTTATGGGATGTCCCTTTATGTGTGAATGCATTTGTGATTAGTCTCCCCACTAACTTGTAAGTTTGTATTCAGTTACATCTATTAACCAATATACTCACATAGGGTTGTTAAACAGAAAAGCTTGAGAACCACTGACTCACCCCCCTCTCAATGGTGCATTATGTCTAACAATGCTATCCTCAAAATAAAAGGCATCACCCTAATAGACATGTGGAGCCATCTCAACCTATGAGAGATTCAAGGGAGGTTGACTTGCCATTGCAATATCCTTCCCAAGATTATCCTAAAACATCCTTGCTAGCATCAAGTCTTGGGGATCACATCCATTATTATCTTGATTAGATGAATCCTATTTATCTAACATATCTAATTAATTATTAATGTTATCACTTATTTACACAAGGAAAACTTTCAATGTGCCCTAGTGGTCTAGACTCTAAGCATCCTTACAAGGAACCTCCTAGCATCCTATCTCTCACGACCTTGGTTATCACATGAAAGTCCACTCCCCCTAACATGTTCCAAAACAACAATAATAATTCAAGGAGCCTCAAAACAACATCCAGAAAGGATCCTTAAAAAAAATACTTTTAACCAAAGCCATCAATATCAATCAAGAGCCTTAATGCAAATAATGAATCAAAATCCATATCAAAGGTACTCAAATCAGCCATGAACATAACACAATCCTCAACAACAAGGCTTATTAACTCATTGGAGAAAACTCAAAAGCATAAACCACACAACATGACACATCAACATGTTGGAGAAAGAATATAACCTCTATGACAAGGTACATCAACTTGTTGGAGCATAAAACCACATAAAATCATCAAATTTGAATATACTCAAGCTAGAAAACATCAAAAGGTCTCAATACAAGCCTCTAGTACAAGAACAAATCTAGAAATTACATTACAAATAAGTAAACTGAGCAAAACATAGAATATAGCTTGTATAAAACCTTTTAGCACATTTGCAACAGGAAGTTCACCAAGCTCCTATCACGCATACAAAAGAATCAGAAAATTGCACAAAAAAGCTAGAATTATGAATCAAGATTAAAAATCACATAAATTATTCTAAGTCCCAAAATCAGACATAAAAGGAACACCCAAACATAAGGAAGATAAAGAAATAAACATAATAACAAAATATGAACTATATTAAAATATATCATCAACCAAAACCTCACAGCTCCCGACTCAAAACTCACAGAGAACGATTCTCAGAGAGCCTTACATGGCTCAACAACACTCCAAGAGGGAATATAATTCAAAATAGATAATAAAACTATTGAACAAAGATGAAATAAACATAATAGACTTTTTGCCAAGTCCTCTGAGACTTAGCTCTCCCGGCAAAGCCCGACTGGAGCAAGTCTCAGAGAAACCAAGGAAAAATCCGACTCCACAATCCAAAGAAAAAAGGATCTCAATACAACCTAAGAAAGCTAAATCTCCACCACAAACAATGCACCACACATAGGAAGCCAAACAATCACAAAACCAAAATCCTCAGCCGACCATTCATGGCTGCACATAGAAATGTGAAAATAATATTTTTCCAAACTTTAGCCCAAAACTATATAATATAAAATCCATGAAATTTCATAAACTTTCAATTTTTCACCCAAACTGCCTGCAAACAATCGTTTCTCTACAGTCACTAAGTAAACAAAAATTGAAAATAAAATTCAAAGGCAAGATCCTCCAACCTAGAAATTGAAGTGATGGAAGATAAAATCTGAAGAAGCGCAAGAATCCAAGCCTTAATCGAAGCTCCAATCTTCGAATCAAAATAGCCAAGAAAACTCTTCAGATCGTAACCTGACAAAATGCACAGGCTGCCATTTAAATAAAAATTATCCAAAAAACCTAGCCTCAATGTCGGCCAATCAAAATAATATAAAACTTACCTACCCACTTTATAATATAATTTATTTCCCTAAAGCATATTAGCCAATAGAAAATAATGGTAGGTAGGAAATATAATAAAACTATTTACCAAGTAACAAGAGAATATTTAATAAAATATTATAAAGTATTATTCACCACATGAATAAATAATAATCATGCCCAATTAAATAACCAAGGGCCATTAATTAAAGTAAAGCCAATTAAATAAATAAATAAAAAATAAGCACAGACTTATACATGAATAAATAGAAGCCATCAATAAGATATAAATCAACATTAAAATATAAAAGCACTATTAAACAATAAATAAATAGATAATAATTAAATAATAAATATCAAATAAACAATAAACCAATAAATACCAATTAAATAATAAATTGATCAAATAATAATTAAACAAATTAAACAATAATAATAATAATCCACCAGTTAGTTTAATCACCAATAAACTATATAAATCAAGCATTGGTTAATTAAATAAATAACCACATACTCACAACCCATCAAAAGACCACAACTCACTGGCTAACATGGAAAATCATGCCAAGACAACTGACAACCAAGGTAGACAACTTAAGCCTAGAGTATATGAAGGGAACTCATGCCATCACCAACAACTTGCCATTGAGATTAAAGATACGCTTAGACATGTGGAGCCAGGTGGAGTCGATGTTCGATACCTATAAATCCTACATCCACCAATCCATGATACAACATATATAATAATATATCCTAGATAACAAGAAAGTCATAGAGAATTGCAATGCCATATCATGGTCACAATGAGTGATATGAAATCATCCATGTCATGAATACAGTCACAAAACAACCAAACACATCATAATGCCAACTCATCACATATAATCAAGAAGTAGGGTAGGCATAATCATAATGCCATCAAATTCATAATCCCTATAATCCATCTAGCATAGCAAGTACATATAGAGACCATCAAATATAAATCCATCATATATCATGATCATCAATAACAAGTATTTGTTGGCAATTAACACTCATCTGGTAAGAGTTAATGGCATTTTGGGTTGTCATTGATGGAAACTCATCATCTCAGGGTAAATGGTTTCATGGTTTGGTTAACTAGCATTCATTGCACTTCACTGGTATTCACATTGCTTTACACCAACACTGGCATTCACTTCATACCCAGCTAAGTCTTGATCCCGGTAACATGTCCTGATCTCGGTAGCATGTATATGGAACCTAGTAATGCATAGGACCCAGATAGGAAATCTTTTGTTCCTGATTATTTCTTTCATGGATTTTGTCGTAACGTGTGATGGCTGACATGGTCATTAGATTTATGTTTGGATTTCATTATGTTTCGGCAGCCGACATGCTTATACTTTAATTGTAGTTGACATGATGGAAGTTAACAGGATATTTAAGGAGATCATTTCTATGATAGATCAAATATGTTATGGAATGTGAATTTTTGGTTGTGAATATTTCAAAGAGTATCGGTATGAACTTTGGTCAGTGATTGGAAGTGTTTGTGTGCAGTTTCACGTGCACATCTTAACTAGTAGAAAAACAAAGCATCTGTGAACCAGTATACAGAGAAGGATATCAAAGAATTCACCAAAACTTATCCAACATGGTCAGTTGCAATTAATAAGTTCATTTTCATTTGTAAACATTTTGTAATATTTTGTAAGTCAGTGAGATTTCTTATTTTTTGTTTGAGCAATGAGTTCTAGGTAGTTGGCCTTTCTGCATGTGCATACCCCCTCATGTAATATTTGTATACCTTGATCAAGTATATAGATATTGTGGGTATCAGCCCCACTGTGGTTTTTCCCTTTGCAGGGTTTTCCATGCATAAATATTGGTGTTATGGTGTTGCCTTTCTATTTGTTATTTGGTGTATGCACTTTAATTTTATATATTGTTAACCGGTTCATAAGCAATAATTCTAATTCTATCTTTAATGATAGAACATTTATTCACCCCCCCTCTCAGTGTTCTTGGATTCCAACAATTGGTATCAGAGCTTGGTTCCTCAGAAGAATTTTAACCACTTGAGGAAGATCCAGAATTTAGAATCAATGGAAACCGGTTTGCAGCAGTAACTTCGACTAACTCTTGAGGATATTGATAATGAGTAGATGGAGAACAGTAAACTGAAAAATGAACTGAAGAAAGCTAGAGAACAAATATTTCATTGCAAGGAAAGCTTTTAGTTGCCAAGGCTAAGAGGAACTTTGTGATCAATTGCAAAATCAGAACAGTGATGAGGAAGATGCTATGAAGGATCATTGTCAAAAACTTACTCAGGAGATCACTATCTTGAAGAATGAGATGCAAGCCCTAACCATGAGAATGTGCAAGGAGATTGAGGATAGAAATAAAAATAAAGAAAAAATAGCTCAATCATTGGAGGACAGATCTAAGGAATGCAACAGACTGACTCATGAGAATGATATGCTGAAACTTGAGTTGATCCAGTCCCAGAACAATGAACATGAGATTGAAAGACAGATTATAATCATGAGAGATGACTTGGTTATTGCAAATGAGTACAAAGACAAGTTCAAGGATAGCTCTACTAAACTTGATGAAATGATGAAGAATCAGAGAGATGCTAATGACAAAAGAGGTCTTGGTTATGAAGAAGGTGAAATCACCAGTATTGCACAATAAGATCAATCATCTAGACAGAAGTAGAATCATGACAACTAGAACTAGAAATCACCGGTGAGACATCCTAATGCTCACAAATTAAATGGTACATGCTTTATTTACAATAAATATTGTCATATGGATAGACAGTGCAGAAATAGGAATAATCAAAATAATACATCATTCACCGGTCTTGGAAATGTAAGATGTCATGCATGTAGTATATTTGGACATATGGATAGCCAATGCATATCAAAAGGAAATCAAGGAAATCAAGCGGTTAACAAGGCAATTCAGAAGAACAATATTGTCTGTTATGCATGCAACATGATTGGGCATATTGCTAAATATTGTAGAAGTAAGAACCCACCCGCAACTAATGAAAATGCAGATGAGAAGGGAAAAGCAAAAGTGGAAGACATTAGGAAGCAACATGATTTGAGATGGGTTAGAAGATTTGATATGCCATAGAAAGAACACCTCGTAGAATCATCGGGTCCTACACTAGTAATAGACACAACTAGTAACTAAGGCACTCGGTCTTAGGGGTAGGAAAATTATTGAAGATCATGCAAATACCCCAAATTAGGTTTGTAGTTAGATATTTTTGATTGTAAATGGGTACTCAAAAGATTTTGAATGTTCATTGGAACCTACTCGCAGACTATGTGAACCAATAGAGCCACCTAAGAAGAAGCAAAAGGCTACCTGACAGTATATGATTGTTTCTTTTGAAGAAACAGAGTTTGATACAAAAATTAAGGAGGTTCCCAAAAGGAAATTTGTTTTTGCTAGAGTTGTGAGGGAGAAGAAAGAGGAACAAAAGAAAGAACTAGTCAAGGAGACTCCCTGGAATCCAAACATCACAATTGTGCATAAGTGAAAACCTAAATCAGATGAGTAGTCCAAACCGGAACCAAAAAGAATAATAGGTAAGAAGAAGATGGACGCTCAAGATTTGATAGATCAGATAATAAATGATGGTAATTTAGATAATATTTGTTCATTCTTTGATAATTTTAATGAGGTGGATAAGAAGTAGATTGAAGAGGTTATTCTTTTGTATCTTGATTCTTTTAGTAAGACATTGATTGAATTGGAGAAAATTTTGCATAAGGATTTATATGATAAGTTAGAGGTCAGAAAAATACATGCTTGGTCTTTAGACTGACAGATTAAGGAGACCAAATTGGTCAATCTTTGTCCCACAATAACTATCCTGAAGATGGCTGACTTGATCAATAAAATAGGATCATCAGAATTCAACCCTAGAATAAACAATCTTATGTTGGACAGATTAGAAGAGATTAGGAAGCAAAAAATTGATATCTGAGTAAGGATCCTTTTGAGTTTAGGCTATGAGTTGAGTTCTAGTTTTGTGCAATCCCAAAATATTCAGTTTCCTAAGGACAAGCAACTGGCAGATCGACAAAGTGTAGATACTGAGAAACTGACAAGTATGTTGGTATTATGGATGTGTTGCATTGGTTTTGTAATTGATGTCAACACTTGAGAACACTTGGAGATCTTTGGTTATGTTCACCGGCATGTTCAGTGACTTATGTAGAGTCACCAGTATCTGGTTCACCTGCAGGTTATATTGTTCACCGACACTGAGGATGATCTGTTATCATCTAGAGATTACTTGGTTATGTCGAAGACATCATTTGGACACTTGTTTTTGGTGATTTGTTTATTGGTACAATTGAGTTTGCATATTTGTTGTTACTGGTAAATAGGTCTAGGTTATGGACCGACACACATTATCTATTCCAGATCAGCACGACACGTTATGGAGATGATTTGTTATTGTTGTTAATGCATTGAGCTGACATCATGTATCACATATTGATTCATTTGTAATTTATTTAATTGTAATATCTTAGTGAGTCGACCTACACAATTGATCTTAGGTCTTGGTATATATGTAAGATCTCATTTATGAGATTATGTGGTATAGTATGGAAAAGGATTGTAATAAGGTATATGTGAATATAAGCAGAGCTATACACGTAGACATCATTCAAGATTCAAGAAGGCTTTTGAAGAAAGAAATCAGAGCTTAACTGGTACTGAATCCAGCATATGAAGATATTATTTTGAGCAGTACATTATCATTGGATTTAACCATCCAATTGTAGTCAGTGTGACACCCATTTTGTGATTGAGCAGTGAGCTCTAGGCAGTTGGTCTTTTTGCATGTGCAGACCCCATTTGTACACACATACTATCTATAGTAGTATCATTTGATTTTGGGTAAGGTTTCCCACTATGGTTTTTCCCCTTACAGGGTTTCCATGTACAAATAACTGTGTTATGTGTTGTGTATGTTATTTGTGTGTCTGTTTCATGCATTAAACTTTATCGGTATTGCAATTAACTATTAAACTATCTATCGACATTAAAGTTTGGTTTACTAGTATTATGCACTAAGTTTGGTTAAAGTATATTTGGTTGAAATTAATAGACAACTGATTCATCCCCCCCCCCCCCCCAATCAGTTTCCTCTAAGACCTAACAATTGGTATCAGAGCTTAGTCCTCTTTTTGTAGAAGAACAACTTGAAGAGATCCTATGTCTACTAACTATTTCAAGAAGGATAGTCCAAATTTTGATGGAACCAACTATGGTATATGGAAGATTAGAATGGAGACTCATCTAAATTGCATTGGAAAGGACATATGGGATGTTACAAAGAATAGTTGTGTTGTTCCTACTCAAGGTCAACCTATTCCACCAACCTTGGCTAAAGATCAGAAAATCATGGATTATTAGATAGATCTACTGGTAAAACTATTTGGGATAAATTGGAGACATTGAATGAAGGTGATACCATGGTCAAAATTGCAAAAGTGGAATGCTTCTGAGTTAGGTATGAAAATCTGAAAATGGAAGAAGATGAAAGGATTTTTGCTTTTATGGAAAGAGTTAATGAAATTGTTTTGGGTATACAATGTTGTGGAGGATCCTTAAGTGAAGACAAAATTGTTTCTAAAGTTTTAAGAGCTTTTCCACTGGCATACAGAATGAAAGTAACTGCTATTAATGAATTGAGAACAATGCCTAATGCATCAGTATCTAGAGATACTTTGGTTGGAAAATTTTCATCTTTTGAACTTGAGGAATTTGGTCCTATTGCTACTATTAAGACAGATTTAGCTTTCAAGGCATCATCATCATCTAAGAAATCTAATTGGAAAGCCTTTTATGCAAGAGAACTTGAAGAAATTAGAAAGGAGAAAGAAGAATTGGAAGAACTTGAAGCACTATTTGCAAGGAAAATGCCTAAAGGTCCAACTGGAAGTAAGTATAAAGGTAAAGCGCCATTTAAATGTTTTAACTGCAATAAATTGGTCATATGGCTTCTAGGTGTCCTGATAGACATGCAAGATTGAAAGAAGAAGCTAAAAGAACATATAAGCCTAACCCTGAATATCAAAGGTATAGATTTAAGAAAAATAGAGATAAATCATGTTACTATGCTAATGAAGGAGTTACTGATGGTTCTGATGAGGAACTGGCAGACAATGGATGGGCTTTTGTTGCAATAATAGAAGATCAACCGACACCTACTATTCAACCGGTAGAGCAGGCCCTGGCAGCTAAAATTGAAGAAAAGGATGAATGAATTATTGATTTTGGATGTTCACATCATATGATAGGTGATAAGAGTAAATTCTTAACCTTTCAGGAATACATTGGAGGTCTAGTAAGATTTGGAGATGAAAAATCTTGTTTGATCTGAGGAAAAGGCACTATATCTATTGTTGGTAGGCACAATACTACTAATGTTTACTATGTTGAAGGTTTGAAGCATAATCTCTTGAGTGTTGGTCAATTAGTTGAAAAGGGATTTCAATTACAATTCAAGAATGGTAATTGCAAAATCATGAATAGAACTGGTTTGGAAATTGCAAATGGTAATCAGACTAGAGGTAATATCTTTCATTTGAATAACAATGAGAAGACATGCTTGAATGCACATATTGATGAAAGTTGGCTATGGCATAAGAGACTGTGTCATGTAAATTTTGATTGCATTGTGAAAATTAGTACAACTAAGGCAGTAAGAGATTTACCTAAGATTGTTAAACCTCACAATCCAGTACGTAAGGAATGTTAATTTGGAAAACAAGTTAGAGCAACTTTTAAGAGTATTCTAGAAAAATCCAATAATGTTATTGACTTAATTCATATTGATTCATGTGGTCCAACAAGAACTAGAAGTTTACAAGGAGATAGATATTTTATGCTAATCATTGATGATTATTCTAGAATGTGTTGGGTTACTTTTCTTAGGGAGAAATTAGAAGCTTTTGGGAAATTCAAACTATTCAAAGTCATGGTAGAGAATGAAACTGGTAAGAAAATCAAATGTTTGAGATAAGATCAAGGAGGTGAATTCACATCTAAGGAATTTAATACATTCTATGAAGTGAATGGAATAAGAAGACAATTATCAGCACCTTAGACACCCCAACAAAATGGAGTTGTGGAAAGGAAGAACATAACTATTTTGGATGCAACTAGAAGCATGATATTAGAAGAAAACCTACCTCATGTGTATTGGAGAGAAGTAGTCAAAACAACTATTTATACATTCAACAGAGTTCACATCAAAGGTGAAACCGGTAAGACCCCTCATGAACTATGGTTTGGAAATACTCGTACTCTTAAATATTTCAGAATATTTGGAAACAAATATTATATTAGGAGAGATGATTATATTGGCAAATTTGATCCTAGAAGTGATGAAGGAATATTTCTTGTTTATTCATCTAAGAGCAAGGCATATAGATGTTTTAATAAGAGATTGCAGAAAATCATTAAAAGTGCAAATGTGAAGATTGATGAATAGTTTAGAAGGTCTATAAACTTTGAACCGATAGTTAAAATAATCACAAATGAACCTACTATAAGCACACCGGTACAGAATGTTGATCCAGTCACACTAGCATCATCTGAGAATTCCACAATGACTGAAGAACAGCAACAAGTGAACATACAGAGGTATCTAAGATTGAATCACTCTGAAAGTCAGATAATTGGGAATAACTATCAATGAGTTATGACTAGAGGAAGGCTGGAAAATGATGAGGTATGTCTAATTTCTCAATTTGAACCAGCAACTATTAATGAGGCATGTGAAGACAAACATTGGATTAAGGCTATGGAAGATGAATTGAAACAAATTGAAAAGAATAACACATGGACATTGGTTCCCCAGCCTAAAGAAAAAAATGTAATTAGAACTAAATGGGTATTCAGAAATAAACTTAATGAAGATGGTAAGGTAATCCGAAACAAAGAAAGATTGGTGTGTAAGGGATATTCATAGAAAGAAGGAATTGATTACAATGAAACCTTTGCACTGGTAGCTAGAATTGAGGCATTCAGATTATTCTTAGCTTTTGCAACTGACAAGAACTATAAAGTATATCAAATGGATGTTAAATGTGCATTTCTAAATGTTGATCTAGAAGAGGAAGTTTACATTGAACAACTTGGTGGATTTTCTTTGACAAATGACAAAGATATGGTTTGCAGGTTAAGGAAAGCTTTATATGGATTGAAGCAAGCTCCTAGAGCTTGGTATGCTAGATTGGACAAATATCTTTTGAATCTTGGTTACACTAAAGGTAATGCTGACAACAACTTATATTACAAAGTGACTAATGATGACATCTTGGTTATAGAATTTTTTGTTGATGATATAATATTTGGAGGAGAAGATGGATTTTGTAAAGACTTTTCTAATAAGATGCAGGAAGAATTTGAAATGTCTATGATTGGGGAGATAAAATTCCTTTTAGGATTGTAGATCTCATAGACTAATAAAGGTATATTCATAAATCAATCAAAGTACTTGAAGGAATTACTTAAGAAATTCGGCATGGAAAATTCTAAACCGGTAAGCACACCTATGACTACAACTGTTAAACTATCTTTGAAGGATGAATCAACACCTATTAATCCAATAAGATACAAGTCTATGATAGGAGGTTTATTGTATTTGACACAAATAAGAATTGATATTATGAATGCAGTATGTATTGTTTCAAGATTTCTGAGTAATCTTAAGGAAAATCATGAATCAGCATTGAAAAGGATTTTTCAGTGTTAAGGTTCCCACAGATATTGAGAGGGGGGGGTGAATCAGTATCTGACCGGTAATGAAATTTTCTTAAAACTGAACATGCAGAATATAAAGTAACAGTATACCGGTATGCAAGAATTAATGCAAATAATAGAATCAAAAGCATCCACATGAAAAGAACACCATAACACAAGATGTTTAACGAGGAAACCCAGTGTGGGAAAAACCTCGATGGGATTTGTGACCCACAATATTCACTTATTGGCCAATAAGAGAATATTACTTACAATAGGGGCCTGCACATGCAGGAAGGCCAACTGCCTAGAGCTCACTGCTCAATAAGAAGTCACACTGACTTACAATGAGGATTTACACAAATCTAATATTCTGTACTGCTTTACAATAGCATCTTCAATGCTAGATCCAGTACCGGTTCTTGCTCTATTATTTACATATACCCTTGACCTACAATTCACACATTAGGTCTGCCTTATAATTTATTTATTGCTTTTTATCCATATCCTACAAATGCCTACAATGATCTCTTTTATATACAAGAGTCATTTTACAATTTGCCAAGTCGGCTTATATTGATAAACAAAATATTACATATCAAAAATCCTGTCGGCCTCTATGCCGGTATACATATTTCCTTCTATGCTGTGTACATCTTCTGTGCCGGTGTACATCTTCTGTGTCGGTGCCGGTGTAGATTGATTTTGTTGATGCCGAAGCATTGTTTTGTTTGAGTAATGCTTTGCTGGTATAATGTCTTGTCGGTGCCATAGGATTGCAAGGTTTCCTAAGTAATGCTTTGCCGGTATAATGTCTTGCCGGTGCCATAGGATTGCAAGGTTGCTTGAGTAATGCTTTGCTGGTATAATTTCTTGCCTGTGCCATAGGATTTCAAGGTTGCCATCAATGACAAAACCTTCAATCACACACAATGTCTCATTTGAGTGTCCATATGCCAACATTCGGTACTTACAAGGCACAACAAATATTGGTTTGTGGTATCCTAAAGATAAAAATTTTGATTTATGTGCATACACAGATGCAAATTGGGCAGGAGATGTAGATGATAGAAAAAACACCACCAACGGAGCATTTTTTCTTGGCAGTAGACTAATTTCATGGTTGAGCAAGAAACAAAGTTGTACATCACTATCAACAACAGAATCAAAATATGCTGCAGAAACAACTAATTGTACACAGGTATTATGGATTAAGCATATGTTGAAGGACATAAAGGTAAAATGCAAGGAACCCATAATCATTTACTATGATAATATGGCAGCAATTGATATATCAAAGAATCTGGTATTTCACTCTAAAACTAAACATGTTTCTATCAAATTCAATTGTCTAAAAGAGAATGTTGAAGAAAAAGAAGTGAAATTGGTTTATGTGAATACAAAAAAGTAGATTGCAAATATCTTTACTAAACCTTTGCCTAAGGAAACTTTTGAATATCTAAGAGAGCAGCTTGGAGTTATACCCTCATCAGTAGAAACTTAGACAGTTGGAGCATGGTATCAGACCAGTAAAATTAATAGAGAAATCTTTTTTTTGGCTTTGATGAAGGACAGCTACTTCTTAGGGGGAGTAGATTGAATAAATTTGTTATTTGTAACAAGTTCTATGAATTGATTGTATTTGGTTTTGTATTGTTTTGGCATTTGATGTCAAAGGGGGAGAGATATCTATGGAAAAACATATACTCTTTTGGGGAGAGATTATTCCTAGGGGGAGAGTTATTATGTATTTTGATTTTTGGTAATTGATCTCTTTGGGAGATTGTTGGTTTTTTGGTTTTTGGCATTTCTGCTTTGGCACTTAGATGGTTTTTCCATCTTGTGTTGCCATCAATGCCAAAGAGGGAGATTGTTGGTATTATGGATGTGTTGCATTGGTTTTGTCATTGATGTCAACACTTGAGAACACTTGGAGATCTTTGGTTATGTTCACCAGCATGTTCAGTGACTTATGCATAGTCACCGATATCTGGTTCACCAAAAGGTTATATTGTTCACCAACATTGAGGATGATTTGTTATTATCTGGAGATTACTTGGTTATGTCTAAGAATAAAGGATTCAATGAATAAAGGTGCCTCATCCAAAACTTGAGTATCTTAGACATAACCAAGGATTCAAAGAATAAAGGTGCAAAGGATACTCAGGTTTTGGATGAGGCACCAAGTGGAAAATCCATTGGTACACAAGAGCTAAAAGATTCAAAATTTATCTCACCGGCTGATAAGGGTAAGGAGACTGTGGTGAATCTCTCCTCTAGCTTGGCAATTGACACTTCTACAATAGCTGAAAGAAATTTACCACAACTTTCAATCAATTTTGACAAACCTTACCACAAAATATCATCGGCAGAGAAGATTTTGGTAGTAGCAGTTCTTTAGGCATAGGCAACCCAGGAATTTGCTCAAGAAGAGTCAAAAGACAAGCAGTTGATTAGACACAGTTTTGAAGTTTTAAATAGGTTAATCCCATAATTTCAAGCTCAAGAGAGTGCAAGATCTTCTGACAAATTGGAGGAACTTATTGATTTCATTCCAAAGCACTGTGATTCTTTATTGAAGATTTCACTAATAGAGGCTAAAGAAAATTTTGTGGCGGCCAGAAAGTTAACATTTTTGCAAATGATTGAGATTGATAAGGAGAAACACCAAACTTGTTTGCAATCCATTGATGCAACTTTGGCTGAAGGAGGTAGTGTATATAAGACTTGTCTAGATTTTGATAAGCTCATCAGCTCCATATACAAGCAATTGTTAGATTGTAGGAAAAACTTAATTCAGATTTCTAACTCTTACAACCCGACAGTCAATCTAACAAATTCTTTGGATGGTCCAATTTTAGCGGTTATGGATCAAATTTTGAAATTGGAGAAGGATAGGAACAAAATAATAAGGAGAGAAAATGAGCTCAGGAATCTTATTAGTCCTTGGCTTGATAATTTGGTGTTTCATAAAACAGAGTGTATTTCTAACTTGCAGAAGGAGGATCCCACTACTTCAGAAGAAATAGAATATTATGCCAGTATCTTGAATGGATTCATCTCCATTATTGAATCTCTTAAGTTGGGTTGGGATACCTATTTTTCATCTTTGAAGAATATGTATGTAGATATTTTAAAGTTTTTATAGAATCGGCTCATGTTTATAACTGTACAAAATTCTTTGTGGGAACCCCGCTTTGTTATTGATGTCAAAGGTGGAGGAATACGTGAAAAATGTATATATTTCTTAGGGGGAGCGTAGAATGTATATAGAAGATTCATGTACAGGTCAGGAGGTTATGGAGATTCAGTGGAAATTTCATGGATGGTATCATTTTTCACATGAGTTTTGTCATCAATGTCAAAGGGGGAGATTGTTGGCAATTGACACTCATCTGGTAAGAGTTAATGGCATTTTGGGTTGTCATTGACGGCAACTCATCATCTTAGGGTAAATGGTTTCATGGTTTGGTTAATCATAATTCATTGTACTTCACCAGTATTCATATTGCTTTACACCAATACCGACATTCACTTCATACCTGGCTAAGTCCTGATCCTAGTAACATGTCCTGATCCTAGTAACGTGTATATGGAACCTGGTAATGGATAGGACCTAGATAGGAAATCTTTTAGTCTCGATTATTTATTTCATGGATTTTGTGGTAACGTGTGATGGCCGACATGGTCATTAGATTTATGTTTGGATTTCATTATGTTTCGATAGCCGACATGTTTACACTTTCATTGTAGCCAACATGATGGAAGTTAACAGGATATTTAAGGAGATCATTTCAATGATTGATCAAATATGTTATGGAATGTGAATTTTAGGTTGTGAATATTTCAGAGAGTATCGGTATGCATTTTGATTAGTGATTAGAAGCGTTCGTGTGTAGTTTTACATGCACAACTTAACCGGTAGGAGAATAGAGCATCAGTGAACCGGTATACAAAGAAGGATATCAGAGCATTCACCGGAACTTATCCAGCATGGTCAGATGCAATTTATAAGTTCACTTTAATTTGTAAACACTGTAATATTTTGTAAGTCAGTGAGACTTCTTATTTTGTGTTTGAACTATGAGCTCTAGGCAGTTGGCCTTTCTGCATGTACAGACCCCCTCATGTAATATTTGTATACCTTTGATCAAGTATATAGATATTGTAAGTATCATCCCCATCGTGGTATTTCCCTTTGTAGGGTTTTCCATGTATAAATATTGGTGTTATGGTGTTGCCTTTATATGTGTTATTTGGTGTATACACTTTAATTTTATATACTGTTAACTGGTTAATAAGAAATAAGTATTTATTCTATCTTTACTAGTTGAACACTGATTCACCCCCCACTCTCGGTATTGTTGGATTCCAACAGTATTATCATCCATACATAAGTCATCAAATATCATATGTCCACATGAATATCTAGCATCATAATAAGCATCTGAAATATAAATGGAGTCAACACGTAGTATGATACCATCAATCATTATCATAAAGTAAACTAGGCTATGTCAATAGGGTCTATTAATGTACAAAGAGAAGGGTAAGTCAAGGTGAGGCACTACATCTTCCCCCCTTAGACTCGAATTACTCTTGGAAGTCTCAAGGGCTAAGCTAACAACAAGCACGTATTAATTAGAAACTTCTTTCAAACATAGGCAAATTATAATATTTCCTTTAGGAAAATTACCAATAGTACACCTAATCCTCCTCATTTAAAGATTCATCAATCCATAATTCATTTTAATTCAAAGATTTCCTAGTTCAATGTATGATAATGACAACAAACATTTCCTCCTTACTCTTAAATTATTCAAAAATAAATGCCTTACACTGTGAGAGTTGAGAAATACAACACCACAAGAGCCCAAATGATCTTTGCAAGCTGAATAACCTGTTACAAGGAGAAGCAAGGAAGCAAATAATAGATAAAACAAATACATAGAAAATATCTTAAAAAATATGAGAGCTCAATATTCACAAAATGTGTAATGTGATAATCCTTACAATACAATGAAAAGAATAACCTCTAATAGGTCAAGAAACCCTAAAAAAGAAAACCTAGGCTTGCACATAATAATTAATAAAAGAATTACTTATTATGCACCTAAAGTTAGCTTAAGTGTAAAAGAGATAAAGGGAACTTAAATAATTAAATAAATATTGTTTAATTAATCAAGTAAATACCCAAATACTCTAACACCCCCCCTTAAGATAGACTTAGGGAGAAGCTAAAACCTAAAACAACTACTGAAAGAAGGAAAGACGGGTCACGACAACAAGGCCTAATCAGGTACCCAAATACAACTAAATCTCTATGAACTGGAGAAATAGAGAAAACCACGTGGGAACAAAACTCTACTCCAAACAGAGATGGAAAAAGAAAGAAGAAGGACTGAAAAAACCTCCAAACAAGATATTCCAAAAGATAGGAACAAGAGAAGATCAAAAGAATCATTGAAGCATGAAGATCCTACAAACACTGTTGAAGAATAACTGCTGATCTGAAGAACCTCCACTAAAATAGAACATGACCAGGTAGAGAAGACTGTAATCTATATGAGTGCCCTCAAATGACACTACTTGAATCAAAAGGAAAATAAAGGCAAACAACTAAACTCAAAGATACAAATGGTATGAGAAACCAAAGCCTGAAGAGCTGATAAATCAAACCAAGGAAGCATTAGAACTAATAGGACAAACCTCACCATAATGTTGAAGAGGGAGAGGGATAGGTACACTGAAAAGAATGGCCAACAAGAACTACACGATGAAGAACTAAGAACATCGAAGGTGCAGAGATAGTACATAGTGCCGTGGAAGGAACACTCACTTGACACACATTATGAGGCAAATTTTGTGGAAGGAACACTCACTTGACAAAGGTGGATGGAAAACAAGGCAAACATTAACCCCCTCATGGCACTTTATAAGTAGTGCATGTACAATAAGGCACAAGATGTGCAAGATCCCAAGTAAACAATGCATGATGGCACTTTATCTCAGTGTGTTTGCATAAAAGAAGCTAAAATGATATAAAGCCTAGAAATAGAAAGGAGAACCAAAATTAGAGACATCCTACTTAGAGAAGAGATCCCAGGTGTTGAAACAACCAAGATATCCACAGATTGCTAAAAAAGCAAAAAACTAAAGAAAATATTCTTGGAGCAGAATCTAGAAAGAAAACTCATATGGTTGGAAAGTACACAAGACAAGATTTCCAATGATAGAAATATTTCAAAAAATGAAGTTCAGATGCTCATTCTATGGCTCCCAGAGTGCAAAAAAGAGACCCCACTTTGACTGGACAAAAACATAGTCAAATAGCAAAATTGGAAAAAAATTCCAATATCATGAGGTCAAGATATGGCCAAAAAATGAACCCCCCTTAAAAAGACAAGAGGGAGGAGGTCCAGTGGTAGGAGCTTAGCGGAGGTGGCTAGTGGGCGCCGCGTCGGTGGCGAGCGAGTGGCACAGTGATGGCCAAGGTAGTTTTTGGCAGCACAGAGGGGCCGGTGGGCAGTGCAAGGAGGTCATGGGTGGCACAGCACAGTGGGGGCTAGAGGGGGGTTGTGGCGGCGAGGTCAAGAAGGCGGTGTTGGTAGCGAGGACCGGAGAGGAGCTGTGAGTAGCGGGGTCGAGGCCGATGGGTTCTGTGGCGACGGGGGCCGGGAAGGCGGGGTCGGAGGATGCCGACGATGGTCAGAGGGTGACATCCAGTGGGTCCCACTCTGACAGTGACGACGGGGGCCTACAGCTTAGTAGGGGGCCTCACGGTACCCTACGTACTTTTTTTTTCGCCTTTTGCATTATTTTTTGATTTTTGATTTTTTTAAAAAAAAATTTTCAAAAAATCAAAAAATTGGCCTGTAGTAAAGAAGGTAAAGAATTATTTTTTTGAAAACAAATTTCTCGAACTGCATGCCAAGGTCGTACGGCCTGGTAATGGAGAAAAAAATACTCCCAGAGGCCCAGGAGCCAAAAATGGTCAAGTTTTATATGACTATAGGGGTTTTTGGGCCTTCTGAGCATAATGGTAAGGTCTGTTTAGGCCCAAAGTTCTCAAAAAAGGCCTATCCCTAAGTACATAAAAAAAAACTTCCTGAAACCCCAAATCTGCTTCCAATGCAAAAATTCTCAAAACAAGAACAGATAGCTGCAGATCTGAAGCTTTGATACCATGTGAGAGTTGAGAAATACAACACCATAGAAGCCCAAATAATCTCTACAAACTGAATAACCTATTACAAGGAGAAGAAAGGAAGCAAATAACAGATAAAACAAATACACAGAAAATATGCTCAAAAAGATGAGAGCTCAATATTCACAAAATGTGTAATGTGATAATCCTTACAATACAATGAAAAGAATAACCTCTAATAGGTCAAGAAACCCTAAAAAGGAAAACCTAGGCTTGCACATAATAATTAATAAAAGAAATAATTATTATGCACCTAAAGTTAGCTTAAGTGTAAAAGAGATAAAAAAAACTTAAATAATTAAATAAATATTGTTTAATTAATCAAGTAAATACCCGAATACTCTAACATACACAAGAGGTAAGAGAATCACAAAACTCTTACTAATTATAATAAGTATGCTAAATTGTTAAAACATTTTCAAGGAAACTTCATTTAATGACACTTAGCAAAACAAAACTTATAATTTATGTCATTGAGTTAGCATTAATAAGAAAAAATCATAATAATTCACACCAATTAAGCATAACAACACTCCTTTAACATCTAGATGCATGCAAATAAGAAGACAGATATACATTTTACCCATAAGCACATTCTTATATTACCGAAGAAGTCATGCCATATGCCTAGTTGGGGGAAAAAAGCTCAGAAATAAGCCTCTTCAAAGTCAAATATAATTAAGACATCACATGATAACCAAAAATATATGGCACTTGGGAGAACAAGATTTACAACATTCAGATATCCTAATCTCCACCATGCTTCCACTATGATACTCTGATACAAACATTTGGTGCATTCTTCATCCAGTCAAATCATTCAAGGCATCCTTTATCCACTATTTATACATAAGAACTTTTGAAGGCAGGATATCAACAACTGGTTTTCATTTATACATTTCATATACTACAGACTTCTCAATTTCAAATGCACTTCTATCTACCATTAAATCCAAAAAGTTACCAGCACATTTCATATTATTAACATATTTTATTTATTCAGCTAATATCAACATTATCTAATTGTTTTCCTAGTCTAGTGCACTTCTCCGTGGTGTCCTCCCATGCACACACTATCAGAGGTTTGAAATGAACATGATAGAGACAACACTTGACTCTTGATAAGGGCCCACAATACTTCAACATTTAAAATGACCATCACAGACAACAAAAGAAAAAGTCAAAAGGAAATATCCTCAAATCCATTCATTAAATTACGAAAAAGAAGAAAAATTGATGGCGAAATCAATCAAGAAATAAAGTGTGACAAGTGTCACCACAAAGAAAAAAATAAAAGAAAGAAGAAATTAGTGGTCATCCCAAGAGTAAAGAAATCTTAAAATGAAATTAATCCCAATGATAATTCACATAAAACACAAAATAACTCAAGGCAAAATAGACAACTCATCCAATCCACATCACAAGACAACCAATATTAGTCACACCAAAGGGAGTAGCCATTGCACAACACCCAAGGGTACAATTCCCTGAATGTGTTAGAGAGTGCATGCAATATATTTAAGACCTTTAATTTTATATATATATCCATATTCCCTTCATCATCTTTAATGCAATGCGATCTTTTACGAAAGTCTAGACAATTATTCTTTATGGAAGATGACATATGCTAGGAAGAAATAAAGTGACTAATACACTCATACCATGACTAATTTTCAAGATATCCTATCCATAAAATGACCACATTTACCAAGAAATAGATGTTAAAACTTCAATTAATCACTTGATGATATACTATAGCATACACCATTTCTCTCAATGCACAACTAATAGCATATAGATGATTAGAATGTCCTTCATAAAGTCACTAAGAAATTTAGTCAATCATACATTTAGACAAGAAAATAAGTCTCATTACTGAAGCCAAAATTTTAATATCAGTTTCCAATCACACCCACACATCTTACCAATAGTAATGTCCTAATATATTGTTAGCCATCTATATTAAGGATGTCACAACCCTACTTGCAGAAACTTAATTTCTCTTTTCATCCAATGTCACACAAATCCAAATAAATATGCACATTAGTCTATTCAAACTCTTTTCCTATCATTTCTTAGTTATAATCATTCATAGATTAAGTATTTTCAGAATTTCAAGGGAAATTATCATTTAGAATATGCAGTACCTCTCCTTGGCTCATCCTTTCTTTTGTGCTTCAACAGATTATACTGGCATAGTTTAAACTATTTTTGTGATTCTTTGACTAGATGTTTATGAATTTACCATATGTTTTTGGATGCTTCTTTATGGATATTAGACATATTATGTTGTGTTTGACATTATGATTTCAGATGGATGATGATATTCCTAGACTATTGTGAGGATGGATTACTCTATGATGATCATTGTGTGTTCACTTGTATGTGTATATCATGTTTGTCCTATGATTATTTGATGTTATTTTATGATGTACTAACCCCATTCTACGATTATAATTCTATGTGATGCATTGATACTATATTGGGTGACTATCTGTGTGAGTAGAGACGATTTCATATCACTCATTGTGAGCATGACATGTCATCATGATTCTCTATCACTTGTCTATTCATTATATATATTATATATGTTATATCATGGCTTTGTGGATTTGTAGGTAACGGACATCGACTTCACTTGGCTTCACAGGTCTGAGCATATTTTATCCCAATGGCAATTTGATCGGAGTTGACATGATAACCCACTCTGTACTCTAGGTTTAAGTTGACTACCCTTGTCAGTTTAGAGTCTTGGCATGAGTCGTGGTTAGTGTGTAATGCTTTATTGAATTATTTTATGGTGGCTTGCTTTGTGTAGCTTGATTAATTATTATTATTTTTATTAAATTGATTTATATAGTTTATAATAATTAATTAAATAAATAGTTGGTATAATATTTAATAATAAAGTGTTGTTAAATTAATATTAATATTATCATTTAGTAAGATGTAGAGCCCCTCCCCGATCAAGCTCTGGTTAACTCAGTTGACCATGGTTTACCTTACTAATAAATGCTATAATTCAATAGGATGGGCTATGTTAAACAGATAGATTGGTGAGAAAAGTAATTGAACCAGGTTACGAAATCATTTCACCTTGAGGTGTACATTTTGATGTGTTATGGATACATAACTTTATATGATTCTAGAATAGGATAACTATAATGCCCCGCCAGGAACCCTAAAGGAAAACAACACAACTAGGCAACTAAAGGGTGAAATAATTTTTTTTTAAGACTAAGTGCATTATCTACAACCATTGCATGTTTAATAATACAACAGAAGTCTAACATATGATTTCCTAAGGGTTACCAACGAAGATTAATTCGTAGATTATATTAACATCATAGTTAATCCAATTGTCCATTTAATTAGATAAATTAGATGCTTAAGTTTAAAACTACACATACATCTAAATTTCATAATGAAGAAATAAAAGTATTCCAATGTATCCAATTTCTATAAACATTTACACATAAGATCAAAGAAACTGAATTAACATACATTCCACTGACATAATATTACAATATCCATAAATACAAGGCTTCCAATAATACCACAAATTACAAAGTTACAATATCAAGGTTACATAAAAGTCTGACACAATGACCACAAGGTCTCAACCGAACAACGATCTCGAACAAGAGCTGGTACATGAACCACGAACCAAGAAACACCAGCGAAGCCTTTCCTCTCCTGAAGATACAATCCAGAACATCTGATGGGAAGTGGCACTACCACCCGACCATGTGATCCCCAAATGGAACCACCCCACCATGCTAGGAGATAGTAGAAAACCCTCAAGCAAGCAAAGTAAGACAAGTACGAAAGAACTACAAGACTCCACAAACATCCATGTAACTCAACTCACAAAACATAAGTGATTCTAAGGAGAGAGTGTCATCGCATAGCTTGATGATTACCATGGTACAGCCTCCATAGGTCTCGACCCCCATCCTGGGTTTCTCCTAGTAACCTCTCCTGAGCCTCCGGTTCCAACTAAGTCTCATGTGGACCCTACCAATCCTTTCGTGAAGACAAGGTAGTAAGTTTGCCATTCCAGGCCTTCTCATAGCATTATGAGCCCTGTACTAGCACTACACCTATGCACGAGGTACATTATCTTAATTAATATTTATCTCACTCCCCCTAATATATTATTAGGTTATCACTTTTTAACTAACTTTCGACGGGTTATCCTGTCATCCACTTCGGGTACAACCCCCGCTCGAAAGCCACACTCTCTCATAGGACACTAACAGGAAAGGTCTCTCTATGAGAACTCTATGGTGAAACAGACATCCATAACTAATCCTGACAAACCACAGGTGAAGGATACACATTCACTAACCCAAGATTGACCATTTGGACAAAACACACAATGACTCACATCAACGGGGTTATACAACAACACCTGACCAAGGAGATATATCAATATATGACAAAATGACAATTCAACCAGAATAGCAATGAAATTAAGCTTGACTACAAACACCAGTTACACAAGATCCTAATACAAACAATCTTTTCTTTAAACAGCCAAAAGCATAAATAACTTGCAATTAAAGATTTTCCAAAAAATAAGAAAATACAACTATATTAATACAAAGAAATCAATTTTGTCATTTGTCCAATAAAGTTAAATAAAATCACATAAAAATTAACCCCCTAATTATATGTTCATGATTAATTTACAAATAAACTCGATTAGATTATATCAATAATCTAAATTAAATTCCAAATTAAAAATTATATATAATAATGTAATATAATTACATAAATATATATATTCTACGAATATAATATTATATAATTATATCACATTAAAACATATAATAAAAAGATGATTTAATTTGAAATATCTTTCATTTCCAAAATAACATAATTAAAACCACAAAAAATACTATATATATATATATATATATATATATATATATATATATATATATATATATATATATATATATATATATATATATATATATATATATATATATATATATATATATATATATATATATATATATATATATATATATATATATATATATATAATATTTTTTTAATTTTATTTTTAATTTTTTTTATTTATTTATTTTTATTTATTTTATTTATTTTTATTTTTAAATTAATTTTTTTTAATTAATTTTTATTTTTTTATTATTTTATTTTTTAATTAATTTTTTTAATTAATTTTTTTTTATTTATTTATTTATTTATTTATTTATTTTTATTTATTTTATTTTTAAATACAATAACATAAAAATAAATTTCCAATTCCAATAAAACTCACTTCCACAGAATTTTATTTAATACAATTTTTTTTAAATAATTAAATAAACTATTTTTTTCCAATTTTTTTTTTTTTTTGATAAAAGTGGACAGGCCACTAAACTTATATTTTATTAATTTCAAAATTTGAAAATACAATCAAGTTCAAAGGGCATACCAGTAGGAAAGAACCCGCAAGAAAACCTCTGGTTGTGGCCCAAAAAAGAGAAAAAATAAATTTAAAACCCCATACACCCAATTACATATCTGATTTTGATCACCCTCCCGTTACATAGCTTACCAGGATATCCCTGTCATTATCCAAAAAAACCCCATAAACCAATTACATACTTGATATTAAACACCCTCCCATTACATGGCTCTTCGAAGATGCGTATCATTATCCATATGACCCAAAAAAATTATGAGTAGACTGTAGAGGAGGAACACAACCACAAGGCTTCCATGCTTGTCAAAAATATATATCAACCGATCAGAACCATAATATCCATAATATCCATTAGGCACATAGGAATCCACCCACTATTTCCCATAAATAACAGTTTTGCTTGCCAAAAAGAGGAAGAAGATAGATGGAAACATAGCCCTGCTCAAAAACCCGCGGACAAAAAACCTTTTGCACTCAAACAAAAAAGCCCAAGAACATGATGTCAAGGAATTGAGAACCATGAGCTAGGCCCTTCTAATGATGGAGAGGAAGGAGGCACCATCTGTATAGGAGAAACCCAGACTGGTGAAGCTCGAACATTGGGCATTGATTCTAAAAGAAAATGGATTCCTGCAAAAATATTAACCACTGTAGCCAAACAATCTAGTGATACATAATCTAAAAGGGCTACCAAATCAAATAATGTATCATCATATAAGTTAGATATCAAACCATTCCTTAAAATTGAAAGGAGTTCCCCATGCCAACCGGAAGATAATAACTGAGAATGAGAAATAAAACCAGCATATTTGAAAACACCAAATTCAAAATGGTAATTAGAGAGAGCATTGTCCAAATAAACCGTAGAGTAGAAATGGGAGTTGAAATATGTATCAAAGATTGCCCTAACCATAGTAGAATCCAGAAGGACATCCATACATACAGTGAGAAACCGAGATGCAATATCAGCAAGGAAACAACCTGAGTTATCTGCAAGCCATCGCTTTCCCAAAACTTTGCGAAAAGCCAGAGAAAAATCCACCGAATGAATTTGAAACAAATGCCCAAGCTTTTCATCGTCCAAGATAAAAGAGTCTTGGAAATCATAATGTTTGCGAGGCATAAGAATGTGATAACCCACTGATTCCATCAAAAAAGAAAAAGCAAAGCCAAGAGAGTAGAGGAGAATAAAAGAGCACAATGTCATCATAAGAAAGTAAAACAACCATGAAAGGATGGCACACTTAAAAACTCGGCACAAAGAATGCAAGACAATGCCGCCACCCTAATCAAAAATGATGACAATGTCCATGTGAAGTACAAAGCCAGCCAAGCCAATTAATAAACCAAGATACCCACACGAACAAGATTACTCAAGAGATCTCAAAAATCTGCCACATAATGGACATGAAGTAAACAAAGTCGTGCAATCAACAAGGGAGAAACAATAATGAACTTATGAGAAAAGATTTCACTCGTACTAAAAACCTCCCTCGTACCCCAAAAACCCGCAACCAATACTCTCAATAAAGATGACCTGTATGGCAAAAAATAGAAGTGCAGTCATAACATTGCATTCCTAAAATTAATCGTCCAGCCACCATAAATAAACAAACTATTTGCCAATAAGTAAGAATAAAAACTCTTAAAGTGGCAACAAAGAATAAAGCATGATAAAAAACAATTTCCACACACCATAAATCTAACCGGATAGAAGAAACAAAGGCCCGAGCCCTGCTTGGGATTATATAAGGCACAAGGGCGTACTTCTGACATAAAAAACATTTGCAAATAATAGAACATGCATCCATAATCTACCAAATAACCCAAAGCACCCGGGATATACACCCCATCCTTCTGCTCAATCTAGATATACCAACATACCATATGTAACACATGTGTTGAAAAAATAATCTGGGCCAAGAGAAGGATGACCTATAAATCTCAAACAAATAAGAGAAAAAACCAATAATGTTACTCAATTTCAAGCCCATATAATTAAGCCGAATAAGAAGATTGTTACCATAACAAAAACAAACCACCTGAAGAAACCTCTCCAATCCTCAAGAAATACACACATTAACATCTAACCCAAGTACAGAGATGTATAAATACTCCAAATGCAGATAGAAATAAATGACTCCTATCAACACATAAAGAACAGATACAAGCTGTACTAAGGAGAGGATAATATGTATACTTCAGTAAGAAATGAAGATAATGAGTAAGAGTTTTTAAAATGTATTGCCACCTAAAAATTGCCTCCCCATTCCTCAAGAAGTACACACATTACCATCTAACCCAATACAGAAGTGTAAAAGTACACCATATGCAAATATAAGTAAAAGCCTCCTATCACCACATGACACACAGATACAAACTAATCTGAGAAGAGGATAATATATATACTTCAATAAGAAATGAAGATAAAAACCCAAAACAGATGATCTTAATCTTTGGGATGAGGCATATACCCAGTGAGGACATCTTGAGGAATGTCGCCAATTTCTACATTCTTATGAAAAGTAGCCAAGTCAATAGCCAAATTAGCCAGGAAATCTGCCAGTTTATTTAACTCTTGAAAACAATGAGATAATATATAGGTATCAAAAAAGGATAATTTCTCCAAGATGTGATCATTTAAATAATTCAAATGCCAACAATTACTTTTATAGTTCAAAACACTTTGAATAACAACCATTGAGTCCCCTTGAATGGAAAGGTGTTTGATCCCAAGGGAAATAGCCATATCAATCCCAAGTGACAGAGCTTGAAATTCAGCAAAGTTGTTTGAATGAAAACCAAGGGCATGACATTGAGAAGTTATTAGAACTACATTATGATCAAGAATGGCCATACCAGCCCCAGCCAGACCTAGATTCCCCCTGGAAGCACCATCAAAATGGAGTTTAAAATGACCCAGAGGAGAAGGAACCCAAGTGGACATAATTCTCTTATTTTTAAAAGCTAGGTCCTTTGAAACTGACCCATGAGAAGGAATGATAGACAGGGATTTCCATGTCCTTGTGATCATGACATCCCAATGGGAAAAAGATGTCAGATGATCTAAATTCTTATGAATATATGACAAGGCCACCTCCGAGATAGAAGCCTCTATCTTGACTAAGATATCAAAGAGCGACGTGGATGATTTTTTGAAGATCCTATTATTTCTCTCTAACCATATGTTCCAAACAATAATCGATGGAGCTATGATCCAAAGGCAGGCATAAAAAGAAGAGGAAAATAAAAAAGGCCAAGCTCTGAAGTGTGAGAGGAGATCCCCACTAGTAACAAAAAACAGACCTAATTTCTCGAAGAACCAATTCCAACATCCTAGAGAAAAATCACAATGAAGGAAAAGATGAGATGACGATTCCAATTTCTGATTACAGTGAACACAAGGGAAAACAACAGATAAACCCATCCTATCCAGTATCATCCCGGTAAGAACCCTATCTTGAGCAACAAGCCAAGCAAATTCTCCACCCTTCGGTAGACATGCTGGATGCCAGAATAATTTGTAAGGCCAAGAAGAGAGATCCTTAGCCGGCATAAGGGAATTGTATCCATCTTTCACTGAGTATTTTCCAGATGAATTCTTAGTCCAAATCAGCTCATCATCGAGCTCAGACAAAATGATAGTTCTATCTCTAAGAATAGAGTAAAAATTTGCTTTTAGACTAGGGCTAATAGGAAGAAACTCAATCGACTTCCATTGAGCCATCACCATATGTCCATCATGAACTACAGTAAAATAGTCTAATAAATAGGCCCCCCATTTATCCAAAAGTATAGATTTCAAGGGGGACCAATCCCTAATAGAATCCATGGGACAATGACCATTCCAAGCATCATCCCAAAATCTAACTTTTGAACCATTATGCACAACCCAAGAAAGATGCGGCAGCAAGACCCTTCTACATTTTCCCATGAAATTCCAAATGGCCAACCCCTTAGGCAGAGACTCGGCCCGAAAAATAGACTCCCTAGCTCCATTAGAAAGATACTTAGCGAACATGATTCTAGCCCAAAGGGAGGCCAGATTATCATACAATTTCCACACTAATTTGGCCCCCAGGGCCAAATTTTGATTTTCCAAGCTACGAATTCTAGACCCCCCAAGTTCTTTAGGAAGAAAAACCTTATCCCAAACTAACAAGGGGATCCTAGATTTCCCATCCCTATTGTTATTCCAAATAAAAGACCTCAGAGTATCCTTTAAACTGACAATAACATCCTTTGGAGCTTTGAGAATTGACATTAAGTAAGTAGGCACCACATTCAAAACTGACTTAATCAACACAATTTTCCCCACCATGGTGAGCCATTTGTGGTTCCATGCCAAGATTTTCTTAGACACCCCTGAAACTATTTTATCCCAAAAACTAACCTTAACCTTATTAGCAAAAAAAGGAACACCTAAATAAGTACAAGGAAGATCCCCAAGTCGGAAACCCCAAAAATTTTGAAGCTTATCCTGGAGTAGGGAGTGAGTATTTAAGAAGAAAATCTTAGATTTTTCCTTGTTGAGCTTCTGACCTGAAAAAGCTACATAATTCCTAATCACTTGATCAATAGCCCGAGCCTCCTTCAAGGTTGCACAACCAAATAAGAGGGTGTCATCGGCAAAAAGACAATGGGAGATCCTCTGATCAAAATTCTGAATTTTGTACCCTTCCATGAACCACTCTCACGCGCTAAGCCAATTGCTCGACTCAGAGCTTCAGCTAGTAAGATAAATAAAAAAGGTGAGAGTGGGTCCCCTTGCCATAATCCCCTAGAAGAGTGGAAGAAACCACAGGGGGACCCATTGATAAGAACCGAGAATCTAGCTGAGGAAATGCAAGCTATAATCCATTTTATCCAAGCCAGGGAGAAGCCCAACCTTGACAGGACAATTTTTAATGCATTCCATTCAACCCTATCATAGGCTTTCATCATGTCTAACTTAAGAATCATTGCAGGGTATTTCTGGGTAGAGATCAAATGTAAGACCTCATGAGCAACTATAGCCCCTTCAAAAGTTTCCCTTTGAGGAAAAAAACCTCCTTGCTCAAGGGAAATTATTCTTGGTAATAGCTTAGCCAACCTCATAGCAATCACTTTGGAAAATATCTTATAAATAGTGTTACATAAAGCTATAGGATGAAAATCTGTGAAGGTTTTAGGGTCATCCTTTTTAGGTAAAATGACAATTAAGGTAGTGTTCATTTCTTTAAGGATAGACCTATTTCTCCTAGCTTCCTCTAATGCCAAAAGGACATCCTGACTGACAAACTCCCAACATTTTTGGAAAAACAAAGGAGTAAATCCATCAGGCCCGGGAGCCTTATCCGGATTCATAGCAAAAATAGCCCCCCGAACCTCTTCTATTAAGAAAGGAGACATTAACATTCTATTATCCTTAGAAGAGACAAGAGAGGGAATAAGAGATGATATATTTTTAGAAACATCAATATTCTTAGAAGAAAGAAGATTCTTAAAAAACTTAACCGCTTCCTTAGAGATATCCCCATCCTCAGAAAGAATATTCCCTTGACAATCCTAAATACAAGAGATCCTACTCCTGGCCCTTTTCATTTTAGTGCTAGCATGGAAAAATTTTGTATTCTTATCACCATCAGCTAGCCATAACTCCCGATATTTTTGTCTCCAATAAACCTCCTCTCTAGCCAAGATTTCTTCTAATTCACTCCTAAGAGACTTGAGTTCATCCAATACCTTAGATCCCAAACCATGCTGCAAAACATGCCTATTGAGGACCTCTAACATATCTAAAACCCTTTGTTTTTCTTCAAAAATATTATTGAAATGAAGGGAGTTCCATCCCCTAATATGTTTTTTTAAGAAAGTAATCTTCTTGATCAACTGGAACATTCTAGAACCCCTACAAAATGGAGCCTCTCCCCACCATTGTCTCAGGAGGGAAAGAAAAGAGGGATCCCTAAACCACATTGGCTCAAACTTAAAAGGAAGCTTGTGGCCAGGTCTATCCCATACAATAGTCAGAGAGACCGAGAAATGATCTGACCCAGACAGGGGAAGAATGGAAGAGAAAAACTCAATGTCTGAATCGAACCAATTGGATGAGAGTAAAAATCTATCCAATCTTTCTGCAATCTAAGATAAATTTTTCCTCATATTTGTCCATGTGAATAGACCATTATTGGGCCTACAATCAAAAAGAGATATGTCAATAATGAATGCATTAAAATCATCCATGGACTTCTTGTTTGGGAAAATACCCCCCGATTTTTCACTAAAATCCAAGATGACATTGAATTCCCCCCCCAAAAATGACAAAAGAATTCCTAAGGGGGGATGACACCCTAATGAGTTCTTGCCAAAGACTATATTTAGCCAAAATACCTAAGGGGGCATAAATGTTAAACACCCATAATTTAAAACTAGAAGCTCTAAATGAGACTAATGACAACATCCAGTTAGGTTCAAATGCAACCAATTTTACATCAACTACAAAATCATTCCATAACAGAGCCAAACCTCCCAAAGCCCCAGTAGCTGGACAAGATAAAAACTTCCACTTTTTCCAAGAAGAAAATACAAATTCCAAGTTTTCCAACAAAATTTTAGTCTCCTGAAGCAAACCTAGATCCCACTTAACCAAATCTAACTGAGACTTGATCAAGCGTCTCTTGTTAGGGGCATTTAAGCCCCTAAAATTCCATGATATAATCTTCATTGGACTCGAGGGGAGGTCGACTCTCCCCTCTTTTCACTAATGGGAGAAGAACAATTATCCCCAAAGCTTTTATGTAAGCTTCTCTTGACCATAGCAGACCTAGTAATTGGAGGACTAATAACACACTTTTTTTTTTATTTGAAGGAACCACTACCTTTTCCATTCTGAAAGTTCAAAATGGCAGCCTTCTTGAGCTAAGGGGAGGACGACAAAACTTGTTGAATACCTGCATCAATTTCCAATTGAGTTTTATGACTCTTTGGAGGTCTACCCCTGCCTAGGGACACTATAGTGTTAGGGAAATTCAGCTAAACCTGAGCAATAGAAGATTTAATGGGCATTTTCACCAGAGATGACCGATGAGGCAGGGTCACTTCCTGAAGAACCACTCTTTTTGGTTTGTCCTAAGGGGTGTTAATAGGGGCCTCAGAAGGATTTAAGGAAGGAGAGACAGACAAACTCTTATGAATTAAATCCAGGTCATTCCCAATAGAGCATGCAACCTTTTCCGAGACCTCTTCTTCTGCAAAATCCATGTTGGATTTAAGCAACTAATCAACTAGTTGAGCCATGTGATCATCTGGAAAAATATGCAGAGACTCGGGCTTAGCACACTCCCTAAGAGGCTCATTATGTAGTAACTCTTTGACTTGCTGAATTAAAGCATCTAGACACAACCGGAGCAATCACCCTAGTTGCTGCAATAGGACCAGACGATCAATCTAAAGCATTAAGGACCTCATCCCCTAAGCTACCACCAAGCCCCCCCTTTTGAGCAGGGCAAACAAGAGAATCTTGTAATGGAGGAAGGATTGATTGTTTACCCAGATTGGGAATGTTGTTTTTAACATGACCAACAGACAACACAACCTAAGATAAGGTGTTTGCGTCACTTTCAAGAACAACAGTGGCAGTTTTACTAATAGGAAGAGCAGTATTGTGAAGGTCCTCCTTGAATTGTTAGATAGACCCAACTAAGACCCGAGGAGATTCTTTAGTAGAATTATTATGATTAATTTGAGCGGCATTGTTAAGGTCTTCCTTGTCTTGGAAAACAGACCCCACCAAGACCTAAGAGGAGTCTTTAGTAGGAGCAGGATTAAAAGAAACATTCTGATCTACCTCATTGTTTAAACCAGCTTTTACATTTCAAAAGTCAAAAAACAAAGGAGCATCCACAATTATCAGATTTTGACCCAGATCATCCTTCATTTTCATAATAGGTTGCTTCCAAATGCCTTCATTTGATTTAATATTACAAGAAATTGGGCATACTGATGTCGTGGAAATCAAAACACATAGTTTTACCAGAACCTTCCCTTCCTCAAGAGCAGATTTAGATGTCAAAAAACACCCAAAATTATCCCCTATAGATTTTATCACCTCTGGATCCATGAATTCAAATAGAAGCTATCGCAAGCCAAACCAAACCGAAAGAGATTTAGGTTTGACCCATTCCAGAACAAAGAAGGGTTTCCAAGCAGAAACCCTAACTAAAACATTACCAAACCAATGAAATGAATTTTTAAGAACATCATCCTTGCAATGGGGGGATTCAAAAACCAAAACATGGAAATTGGAAGATAACAACTAAAAACAAATCAAAGTAGGCCAATGTTTGCGTAATTTAGAATGTAATTTAGATAAGTTGGTCAGAGGACCCCAGATTTCCCCTAAAATAGCCACAAAGTGCAACTTGGAAGCCCTATCAGCCACAACAGAACCAGAAAAATCAAAACAAGGTCGTAGAAACCAAACCTCCTTCGAAGGAACAGAATAATCCTTATTACCAATTTCCACATGAGCTTTACTACTCGAGCTCCCTGCTTCTTTATCAAAAATAATAGCAACATCTGCATCCATCTGTTTAACAACCTGGATGCCCTAAGGCCAGCCAAATGAGCGCCATTCATTTGTTTTACAAACCCAGATGCCCTAGGAGCAGCTGGGATTCTCATGGCTACCACTTCAGCAAAAGATTGGTGTGCAGTAACCACTTTCTTACCCTTATTAATGTTTCTTCCATCCGAACCTTGCCTGTTAGAACTTCCCATCCGATGTTGCGGAAACCCTTTGAAAAAGCCCTAAAAATATTTGGATACTAGACAAAAATCTCTGCGATGCCTTTGCAAAAATGGAGCCCTATCTTCCCACCAGCCCTTGGAAAACACCCTACTACGGCACATGTGGTGGATCATCCCAACCAACATCTGCCCAAGCACCAAGTCGCCTTTCACTGCCAACTTACAGAGCCATTTTCTACTTCTCCTCCCACTTTTCAAAGAGACTCAGGATGAAAATTACGAAACAAAAATCAAACAAGAGGGAATGGTTTCTTTGGTAAATCCCATTCCTCCCAAATCTTGCAATTTCCATGCACAATAAAAATCTTGGCAAAATTTGCCATAATAACTTTTTCCAATTTTCTTAAAATTTAATCTACAAACACCCAGGAAATCACTTCTTTCCATAAACTAGAAATTAACTTCAGGAATGGACTTTAGCCAAGAACAAGAAATAATCAGACAGGATTTTAAATTTGACATACATCTTAACACACACATTATTTAGAAAGATAAAAGAAATAAAATATTTTCTTTAAAACAAACAATCAAACGAATCCACCCAACCTGGTATAGCTTTCCTGGAAGAAATTTGTAGAAGAGAACCAATCCTTCAACAAGCTTCCGAATAAATTTCTCTTCACCTAAATCCTTGACCTATTTCCTGTCTCCCTAAAATAAAGACCTATTCCCCTATTTAAACTAAAATTCTAGGTTCAGTAGCTTTTTCTCAAAAACCTAAATTTAGAATAAAAGTAATTTTATTTTTTTTTCTAATTTTATAACAAAAGATAAGCTAACATGCAATAATTAAAAATCATTATTCTTTCTTTTCTTTTCTCATGCAAATTAATTAATTTTCTAAATAAAGAAATTAAAGCAATACTTTAATTCTAATTAATTCTTTTATTCATTTATTTATTTAAAATTCTAGGAAACAATAAATGAAATTAATCTAATTTATTTTTCACTAAAATTTAAATAAAATATATTTCAAATATCATGCAGCTTGCAACTTAATTTAATAACTTCTTTTAATTAACTAAATTTATAATCTCAATGTTGGTATTTGGGTATGGTTTTGTCATTGATGTCAACACCTACTGAAAACAAGCACTTTGGAGATCCAGCAACATTCACCGACAAGCAAGTAACTATTGGACAGTTACTGGTATATGGTTCACCGGCAGGATATAATGTTCACCGGTACCTGGAATGATATGGAAGACACTTGGTAATGTCAAAAAAATCATGTGGATACTTTTTTTTGAAGAATTGATCATTGGTATATTCATATTTGCATATTTGCTTTTACCAGCAAATAGGTCCAAGTTATCTAGGGTTACACCGGTAGGTTTATCTTTTCCAAATCAGCATGGCACGCTATGGAGATTATTTATTATTGATGTAAATGCATTAAGCCAACATGTTTAAACAGTTATTGCATCAGATATTATATTGTATGTAAAATGTTTATTGTAATATCTTGTAGAGCCAACCTACTAAAATTGGTCTTAGGTTATGGTATAAATGTAATATCTTATTTGTAAGATCAAGTGTGGAATGCGAAAAAGAATTAAGTGAAGGTATATGCGAGATCAAGAAGAGGTATACATGAAGACATCATTTCAAGGTGAAGCTAGGTTTTTGTATAAGCATATCAGCATTACACTGGTACTGAATCCAGCATATGAAGATGTTATTTTGTGCAGTACATTCTTATTGGATTTAACCTTCCAACTGTAGTCAGTGTGACTCCCACCTTGTGTTTGAGCAGTGAGCTCTAGGCTGTTGGCCTTTCTGCATGTGCAGACCCCATTTATGTACACTTACTATTTGTAGTAGTATCATCTGTTTGTGGGTAAGGTTGCCCATCGTGGTTTTTCCCCTTATAGGGTTTCCACATACAAATATTGGTGTTATGTGTTGTGGATGACTTTATGTTTATGTTTCATGCATTAATCCTTAGCGGTATAGCAATTTACTGTTAACACTGTCTACCGACATACATAACTAGTTTACCGGTATTAAACATCAAGTTGGTTAATTGGTTTGAATTTATTAGACAACTGATTCACCCCCCCCCCCTCTCAGTTGTCTCTAGGACCTAACAATTGGTATCAGAGCCTAGTCCTCTTTTGCAGAAGTTTAACAACTTGAGGAGATCCAATGTCTACTAATTATTTCAGGAAGGACAGTCCAAAACTTGATGGAACCAACTATGGGATATGGAAGACCAGGATGGAGACACATCTGAATTGCATTGGTAAAGACATCTGGGAAGTGACAAAGAATGGTTATACTACTATTGTAGCTGGTCAGACTACTCCAACTACCTTAGCTAAAGATGAGGAGAATGATTGCAAAGCAAGAGAAGCACTTTTGAGTGCATTATCATATCAACAAATCATGGGATTATCAGATAGGTCTACTGCTAAAGATATTTGGGATCATTTGGAAACACTAAATGAAGGAGATTCCACAGTCAAGATTGCAAAACTTGAAAGCTTCCGAGTCAGGTATGAACATTTGAAAATGGAAGAAGATGAAAGGATTTATGCTTTTATGGAAAGAGTAAATGAAATTGTTTTGGGTATTAAATGTTGTGGAGGAACTCTGAGTGAGGATGAAATTGTTTCAAAAATATTAAGAGGATTACCTTCGGCATATAAAATGAAGGTTACTACTATAAATGAGTTGAGAACAATGCCTAATACATCAGTAACTAGGGATACATTGATTGGAAAACTTTCAGCCTTTCAAATTGAGGAATTTGGTCCTGTTGCTACTATAAAAACTGATTTGGCCTTTAAAGCATCAACATCATCTGCTCCATCATTTGACAAATCAGACTGGAAAGCCTTTTATGCAAGTGAACTTGAAGAAACCAAGAAGGAAAATGAAGAGCTTGAAGAACTTGAAGCACTATTTGCAAGAAAAATGCCAAAAGTTCCAATTGGAAGTAAGTATGAAGGTAAAGCACCCTTTAAATGTTTTAACTACAATAATATTGGTCATATGGCTTCGAGATGCCCTGATAGACATGCTAGACTAAGAGAAGAAGCTAGAAGAACATACAAGCCTAATCTTGAATATCAGAGATATAGATTTAAGAAAAACAAAGATAAATCTTGTTACATTGCTGATGAAGGTGTGACTGATGATTCTGATGAGGATCCAGCAGACAATGGATGGGTTTTTGTTGCTATAATAGAGGATCAACCGACATCTACTGCTCAATCAGTAGAACAAGCCCTAGCAGCCAAAGTTTAAGCAAAGGATGAATGGATCATTGACTCAGGATGCTCACATCACATGACTGGAGACAAAGGTAAATTCTTGAACTTTGAAGAATACAATGGAGGTTTAGTAAGATTTGGAGATGACAAAGCCTGTTCAATCAAAGGTAAGGGTTCAATATCTCTTGATGGTAAACATAACATTGACAATGTCTACTATGTTGAAGGATTAAAGCATAATCTTATAAGTGTTGGTCAATTAGTTGAGAAAGGATTTTAGTTGCAATTTAAAAATGGAAAATGCAAAATCATGAATAGAACTGGTTTGAAAATTGCAACTGATAATCAAACTAGAGGTAATATCTTTCATTTGTATAATAGTGAAAAGACATGCTTAATTGCACATATAGATGAAAGTTGGTTATGGAATAAGAGACTATGTCATGTAAACTTTGATTGCATGGTAAAAATAAGTACTTCTAAGGCATTTAGAGATCTACCTAAAATTGTGAAACCTCAGAATACAATTTGTAAGGAATGTCAATTTGAAAAACAAGTTAGAGCTAGTTTCAAAAGTATTCTAGAAAAATCCAATAATGCTCTTAATTTAATTCACACTGATTTATGTGGTCTAGCTAGAACTAAAATCCTACAAGGTGATAGATATTTCATGCTAATTATTGATGATTATTCTAGAATGTGTTGGGTTACTTTTCTCAGAGAAAAATCAGAAGCACTTGGGAAGTTCAAACTGTTCAAAGCAATGGTTGAGAATGAAACCGGTAAGAAAATCAAATGTTTAAGATCAGATCAAGGAGGAGAATTCACATCTAAGGACTTTAATACATTCTATGAAGTGAATGGAATCAAAAGACAGTTATCAGCACCTTGGACACCACAACAGAATGGAGTTGTTGAAAGGAAAAATAGAACTATCTTGGATGCAGCAAGAAGTATGTTATCAGAAGCAAATCTACCACATATGTATTGGAGAGAGGCAGTTAGCACTACTGTCTATACATTCAACAAAGTTCACATCAAAGGTGAAACCGGTAAGACCCCTCATGAACTATGGTTTGGTAATACTCTTACTCTTAAGTATTTCAGAATTTTTGGAAGTAAATGTTATATTAGAAGAGATGAGTATATTGGCAAATTTGATCCTAGAAGTGATGAAGGAATATTTCTTGGTTATTCATCTAAGAGCAAGGCATATAGATGTTTTAATAAGAGATTGCAGAAAATTGTTGAGAGTACAAATGTAAAGATTGATGAACAATTCAGAGGAACTTCAAGGTATATAGACTCTGAACTGACAACAGAAATTGTGACAAATGAACCTACATTGAATCCACTGGTACAAAATGAAGATCCACTTACCCCAGTATCATCAGAGGATTCCACAGTAATTGAAGAACAACAACAAACTAAGACACCCCAATATGTAGGATTGAATCATTCTGAAGATCAGATAATTGGAAACAAATTTAAAGGAGTTATGACAAGAGGAAGATTGGAAAATGAAGAGGTATGCCTTATTTCTCAAATTGAACCATGATCTATCAATGAGGCATGTGAAGATAAATTTTGGATTAAAGCTATGGAAGAAGAATTAGGACAAATTGAGAAAAATAATACTTGGACATTAGTTCCCCAGCCTAAAGATAAAAATGTAATTGGAACCAAATGGGTATTTAGAAACAAACTTAATGAATATGGTAAGGTTGTCAGAAATAAAGCAAGACTACTGTGTAAGGGATATTCTCAGAAAGAAGGAGTTGATTACAATGAAACCTTTGCACTGGTAGCCAGAATTGACGCAGTCAGATTATTCTTGGCTTTTGCATCTCACAAGGATTACAAAGTTTATCAAATGGATATTAAATGTGCATTTTTGAATGGAGATCTTGAAGAGAAAGTATATATTGAACAACCTGATGGATTTTCCTTGACAGATGACAATGATATGGTTTGCAAGTTAAGAAAAGCTCTGTATGGATTAAAACAAGCCCCAAGAGCTTGGTATGCAAGGTTGGATAAGTATCTTTTAAAGATTGGTTTTACTAAAGGAAATGTAGATAGCAATTTATATTACAAAATAACTAATGATGACATCTTGCTTATTGAAGTATTTGTTGATGATATAATCTTTGGAGGAGAAGATGGATTATGTAAGGAATTTTCTATTAAAATGCAACAAGAATTTGAAATGTCTATCATTGGAGAAATAAAATTCTTCTTAGGATTGCAGATTTCACAGACTGATAAAGGTATATTTTTGAGTCAATCCAAGTACTTGAAAGAGTTGCTAAAGAAATTTGGGATGGAGAACTCTAAACTGATAAGCACACCTATGACTACAAATGACAAATTATCTCAAAGGGATGAATCTACACCTGTTAATCCAACTAGATACTGTAGACGTATAAAAATGACCATATTCCTAAATGAATATTTTATGTTCATTTCTCTATTTAATTAAATCCAATTTAATTAAATTATCCACATTCCTCTATTTAATTAAATAAGTTACTCAATTTATTTAAATTAAATTCACTATACCCATTTAATGAATAAATCATTTTATTCAATTAAATCCCCTATCCACTTTTAATTAAATTCAAATTTAATTAAATAGTTATCCCAAATTGAATAAATCTAATTTATTTAATTTCCCAAACTTCAACCAAATTGAATGAAATTATTTAATTCAATTAAATCTTATTATCCCTCCATCCACTTGCAAAATCCCAAACCCCTTTCTAATCCCTTCTAGAATCTTCTAAACACTTCTAAATTAACCTAACCCTCCTCTAAATTTTGTCACATCCCTAAGCAAAGGGAAGTCACTTCTCAAGACCCTTAAAGTCTTTGATAACCATTAAAGGTTTGCAACCTTCAACCACCAAAACCCTTAAAGTCTTTGAAAACCATTGAATGCTTCCAACCTTCAACCACTTAATCCCCAAAGTCTCCAATAACCATTAATGGTTAATTCAAACCCTCCCACATGGTTAAAACATTTGTTTTGACTCAACCTCTATCCAACCCAAGGGTCTCATCAGGCCATTAATGCTTTGACCATGATTATCTTTTAATCATTTGCACAAAGGTTTATCCTTGGATTAACTCTTAATCCAGTGGGTAAGCCTAACTTAGACTTGACCCTTAGCCTTTAGATAACCATGAGGTCTTCTCAGGCCTTTAATGCCTCCAACCTCTTTTCTCAACCCAATCCTATGTTGACACTTGTCACCATTTCATTGGTACAAATTGTGCACATGGATCCCCAACTTTCAAACCTGGCCCTTGATTAAACCTTTCAATCCTGACCATCCATTGCCCTGTTTTTGCTATAAATAGAGCTCTCATTCCTCCATTCTTAACAATCATCTTTCAAATTTGAAGCATTATACTTATGCTCAAATACTTTCAAGCTTTTTCATCATCTTTATGCTCTTCATTTAGCCTCTTTTAGATCAAATATGCATGCTTAGATTACTTTCTTTATCATTTTAGTTCAATCATACACTAAATATAGTATGCTAGGATAGTTTATTTACTAACCTTGTCATTTTATAGTTAGTTTATTGCATTTTAGCATCATACATAGCTTACAACACATCTCATACTAAATCAATCAAAAGCATCTCTCGTTCTCATATTTGCCATCCCTAAACCATTTTGCTCAGTGATCTGAGAGCAAAAACGTTGGTTTGAGGGACATTGTGAGATAGAGAACCATGGGACCCTCCTTGGGAAGCTGAGTAACACTACGTTACTCCATAGCTTGCATCAAGAAGTCCTGTGTGTGTGTGTGGACTAGTTTATAACATAATTTTCACATATTAAGTTTTATTCGCCCACTTTTCCCGCATACAGATACAAATCTATGATAGGAGGTTTACTATATTTGACACAAACCAAGCCTGATATTATGAATGCAGTATGTATTGTTTCTATATTTCAAAGTAATCCTAGGGAAAATCATGAATCAGCAGTGAAAAGGATTTTCCGGTACTTACAAGGCACAACAAATCTTGGATTATGGTATCCTAGAGATGAAAATTTTGATCTATGTGCATACACAGATGCAAATTGGGCAGGAGATGTGGATGATAGAAAAAACACCACTGGAGGAGCATTCTTTCTTGGAAAGAGATTAGTTTCTTGGTTGAGTAAGAAACTGAGTTGTACATCTTTATCAACAGCAGAATCAAAATATGTTGTAGCAGCAACTAACTATACACAGGTACTATGGCTTAAACAAATGTTGAAAGACATAAAGGTAAAATGCAAGGAACCCATTACTATATATTGTGATAACATTGTAGTAATTGATATATCTAAGAATCCGGTATTACATTCTAAAACAAAACATGTTTCTATCAAACTAAATTTTCTAAGGGAAAAAGTTGAAGAAAAAGATAAAACTGGTTTATGTGAATAGTAAAGAATAGCTTGCAGATATTTTCACAAAACCTTTGCCTAAGGAGACTTTTGAATATCTCATAGATCCGTTTGGAGTCATACCACCACCAGTAGAGACTTATACAGTTGATGATTGTCATCAACTGATAGAATTAAAAGACAAATCTTTTATTCTGGTCTTTGATGAGGAAGCTACTTCTCAGGGGGAGTAGTTGGTATTTTGTATGAACTTGATTTTTGTAACTTTGGCATTTGATGTCAAAGGGCAAGAGATATCTATGGAAAAGAACATTATCTTTTGAGGAGAGATTGGTATTGAAAATAAATCTTTGATAAACACATGTTGCTCCCAGGGGGAGAAATTGTTGTCTAAGGGATATTGTTGGTTTTTGGTATTTGGCATTTCTGTTTTGGCACTTTGATGGTTTTTCCATCTTGTGTTGCCATCAATGCCAAAGGGGGAGATTGTTGGTATTTTGGTATGGTTTTTTCATTGATGTCAACACCTACTGAAAAAAAGCACTTTGGAGATCCAACAACATTCACCGGCAAGCAACTATTGCACAGTTAGTGATATATGGTTCACTGACAGGATATAATGTTCATCAGTACCTAGAATGATATGGAAGACACTTGGTGATGTTGAAGACATCATGCAGACACTTTGTTTTGAAGAATTGATCATTGGTATATTCATATTTGCATATTTGCTTTTACTGGCAAATAGGTCCATGTTATCTAGGGTTACATCGATAGGTTTATCTTTTCCAGATCAGCATGGCACGCTATGGAGATGATTTATTATTGATGTCAATGCATTAAGCTAACATGTTTAAATGGTTATTGCATCGGATATTATATTGTATGTAAAATGTTTATTGTAATATCTTGTAGAGCTGACCTACTAAAATTGGTCTTAGGTTATGGTATAAATGTAAGATCTTATTTGTAAGATCAAGTGTGGAATGCGAAAAAGAATTAAGTGAAGGTATATGCGAGATCAAGTAGAGGTATACATGAAGACATCATTTGAAGGTGAAGCTAGGTTTTTGTATAAGCATATCAGCATTACACCGGTACTGAATCCAACATATGAAGATGCTATTTTGTGCAGTACATTCTTATTGGATTTAACCATCTAACTGTAGTCAGTGTGACTCCCATCTTATGTTTGAGTAGTGAGCTCTAGGCTATTGGCCTTTCTGCATGTGTAGACCCCATTTATGTACACTTACTATTTGCAGTAGTATCATCTGATTGTGGGTAAGGTTGCCCACCGTGGTTTTTTCCCTTATAGGGTTTCCACATACAAATATTGGTGTTATGTGTTGTGGATGACTTTATGTTTATGTTTCATACATTAATCCTTACCGGTATAGCAATTTACTGTTAACACTATCTACTGGCATACTTAATTGGTTTACCGGTATTAAACGTTAAGTTGGTTATTTGGTTTGAATTTATTAGACAACTAATTCACCCCCCCCCTCTTAGTTGTCTCTAGGACCTAACACTCAATTCATACATAAATAAACTATGAGATAACTCCATAAACTTAATCAATTAATCAAATCCACTAAAACACACAAACTGAACAAATATCAAGCAAACACTCATAAAAGATCAAATGACAAAATACGAAGGCTGAACTAACTGACTGGATGGCCAACTAACGACACTCACACGAGTGTAACTGAGTAAAATAGGGTCAACTACTATCTCCTCCACTTCCATCATAAAATATAAGGCACGCTCAGACCTGTGAAGCCAGGTGGAGATGATACCCCGTACCTACCCAGTACTTGTACTTGCAATATCCTGCATCACCGAACCACACATGCATATATACAATATAGAAAAAATGGTATACACACCGATGAAGGAGAATCATGACATTCCATGTCTCACTGAAATGAGTGAAGGAAAATCATCCCCTTGCATCCAATACACTCGCAGACATGCAACATATAATTACACATTGCATAGATAAAGTAAAGTGTTAGTACATAGCAATAATCCATAAAATGCCTTAAATCACAAGTACTGAAATACTGCAAATAAATTATGCATCTCATATCTAGATAAAGCATGAAATAATGTCATATAATTCTGAATAACACATCATGGTAATGTATCCACTAAAAGTAAAAAATAATAAAATATGAGCCTAATAAGTTCAAACGAGGAAGGGTACTACAATAACTTTGAGATGATGTATGCCATTATTGGATTTGTAGGACTTTACTGTGATGATAGAAATAGGATGCATGTCTTATGTATGGATCAAAATTATGAGGATTATGATAATTGCTTATGTGGATTTATTTGAATATAAGATATATCGATTTGTTTAAATGTAAATTGTATGCAGAGTGTTTGATGTGTATTCTTATTCATGTGTTTAATATTATATGAGGTTATTTGGAATTACTAATGTGTAATTGAGATGCACAGGAAAATTATTCGTGTGACCATGGAAACACTATGGAGAACCAAACCTAGACCTATGTACATTCGTAAAACCAGGGGTTGTCTATTTGTAGAGACAACACCCCGTATGTCTCGTATTTTATTTGTGAAAGTAAATGTTGCATGTGTGTTAAATTGAATTATTAATTTGTGTAAATCCAACAAGAGACAAATTTCATGTTTAATTTTGTAATGTGTTTTATTGTGTCACTTGACACATGTGTTGATTTATGTCTTGATTTTTGACTTGTCTCTTGGAGGGAGTTGTTTCAACCATAGCCTTTTCAAACATTCGAATGTGGTTCTAAATTTTCCTTGGGTAAAGAATCTTTGGAGTTGTCAACTTAGGTTTGACCCGAAAGTTAACTTCAGATGGGTTTCTAAGGGGTTAAATGGACTCCTAGGGGTAGTTTAGAGGTGTTTCCTAAAGCCTATAAGGTATACCTATGGGTTAGGAGTATTTTTAGGCATGTGGCTAATCCCATGTGACTGTTTAATCACCTCAAAAAGTGGGTTTCCTAAGATGAGCGAAAATTCAATTTAGAAGGTGCCATCTAGGTTAGATAACCTTGTTGGCATATGCACACTCCAATGAGACATTGTATGTGATTGAAGGTTTTGTCATTGATGGCAACCTTGCAATCCTATGGCACCAGCAAAGACATTATAATGGCATCAGCAGATCACACTTAGGACACCGACACCAGCACCGACACAGAAGAAAGGAAGTATACTGACACAGAGGCCAACAGGATTTTGGTATATTACATTTTGTTTATTATTGTAAAAATGTGTAAGCCGACTTGGAAAATTATAAAATGACTCTTATAGAGAAAAGAGATCATTGTAGACATTTGAAAATGTAATGAATGTGATGTAGAAGCATTAAAGAAAATATCAAGCAGACCTAATGTGCAAAATATAGGTCAAGAGGTATATGTAAAGAACAAAGTAGGAACCGGTACTGAATCAGGCATTGAAGATGCTATTGTAAAGCAGTACAAGATATTGGATTTGTATAATCCTTATTGTAAGTCAGTGAGACTTCCCATTGAGCAGTGAGCTCTAGGCAGTTGGCCTTCCTACATGTGCAGGCCCCTATTGTAAGTAATATTCTCTTATTGGCCAATGAGTGAATATTGTGGGTCACGAATCCCACCGAAGTTTTTCCCACACTGGGTTTCCTTGTTAACATCTTGTGTTATGGTGTTTTTTTCATGTGGATGTTCTTGATTCTGTTTATTGCGTTAATTCTTGCATACCGGTACATTGTTATATTATGTTCTACATGTTTTAAGTTAAGAAATTCTAATTACTGGTTAGATACTGATTCACCCCCCTCTCAGTATGTGTGGGACCCCTAACAATTGGTATCAGAGCCTAGTCCTCTATTTTCAAAAGCCTAACAACTTGAGGAAGATAAATCTGATGAAGCAACGGGAAGGAGTTCTTATAGACTATGATGCAGAAAAGTTGAAAAGTATCAAATTAGAAGATGATTTAAGAGCAGCTCAGGACATCATTCAGGCACTTGAAGAAAATTTTACTGTTGCAAGAAATAAGAGAAGAGAAATTTGTGAAAAATTGCAAAATGAGAATGATGAAAAGGAATCACTTAATGATATGATAAGCAAGTTGAAACAAGAGATCATGACAACAAAGAATGAGATGTAGGATATGACTATGAGATTTTGCAAAGAGATTGAGAATAGAAAGAAGAATGAAGAAGAATTGACCAGAAGACTAAGTGATGTAGCAAATGAGAACACACGACTTAGCTATGAAAATGACATGTTGAAGACAGATTTGATGCATACTCAGAATGACTCAAATGAACTGATGAGACAAAAAGAAGTCCTAGAAAGAGAACTAGAAACTACAAATCAACACAAAGAGAAATTCAAGAAAAGCTCAGAGGAACTTGGCACCTTGCTGAAGAATCAAAAACCTAAAGGTGACACTTCTGGAATTGGCTTTGAAGTTGGTGAAAGCTCTAGTACTACAAATACTCAGGATCACAGAAAACCGCTAAGACAACCTAATGCTTATAAATTCAATGGTAAATGCTTTAACTGTAATAAGTATGGTCATAGAGAAAATGAATGTAGATCTAGAAATTATCAGAATATCAACACACCCACCAGTCAATGTTCTAAATGCAACAAAGTTGGTCACAACTCTGAAAATTGCAGAATTAATGTGAGATGTTATGTTTGTGGAAGATTTGGACATTTATCTAATCAATGTAGAACACAAACCGGCATAGGTTATGGGAAAGCTATTCAGAAAAATAATGTAACTTGTTATGCATGTAACAAGATTGGGCATATTGCTAAATTTTGTAGAAGAAAAGGAACACTGGTAGACAACAAAATTTCTAGCTTGAAAGGTAAAGAAAAAGTTGAAGAGGTTAAGAAAGAATTCTCAAAACAATGGATTAGAAAAGGTGATCTAAATATTGGGAATAATCCTCCACTAGTAGAACCAATCAATACTTCACTGGCAGGATAGAGTGATGCTTCACCGGAAGGACAGAGCAGTGCTCCACCGACAGGAAGTTCTTCATCTAATTGAACAAAATTTCCTTGAGGGTTTGGCAATCTATTGATATATGTGCTATTATTCCCTCGATTAGAGATAAGAAGTTGGAAATTACTTATTACCGGCAAACAATGTTAAGTGAATATTTAACCGGCATGCAATTAATATGGTAGATGGCAAAGAGACATTATAAAGTTAAGGTTTTGGCTCCATTTCATTTCACTATGATTTCAAATTTTTGAAGAGCGTGAAGACTTCGAGCTAAGGCATTTCGAGCAAGAAGCAAGAACACTCCAAGTAATCATCCATCCAAGGCAGTAAAAGGTATTTAATCATTGCATCCACCTCTGTAATTGAATACATAGCAAACCTTACTGTTGTTGAAGTAATAAAAAGACCTAGGCTCGTATTTCAGTCAGTTCCCGAGATAGCAAAGAAGGATGATACCTTAGGTGCTTTTTCTCAAATTCCTAAGGGAGTTATATATGTTGAAGACCCCAGAATGTACATCCACTGCAACATTGAAGAGTTAGGAGATGAGGAAATTAAAACCATGTATAAAACTATGATATGTGATAATACTAGCAATATAAAGGATGAACACAAGATCATTGAGACCCTAGGATTTACAAAAATCCTTAGCATTCCTGAATTTACAAAGGATGTGATTAGGATAGTTTTGAGCAGGGTACATGGAGAATTTTTCTGGTTAGATACAATTCATAAAATCACCAAGGAAGCTATGAAAGTTGTCACAGGGTTACCGACCACTAGTAAAAGACCAGATAAAACCAAGAAAGTTTCCAATGACCTAGTTATAAACCTAACTGGTGCAACATTTGACAAGAGGTCTCTAAGGGTTAATGATGTAAAAGATATCAATGTAAGATTCATCAGTATGATATTAGGGTAAAAAGGTACTCATGCTAATAGACTTAATTCAGTTTCAAGTTTATACATTAAGAGTGCTCATGACATGGTCATAGACAATGCAAAAATTGATATATGTGAGTGGTTAAAGGATGAATTAATTAACAATCTTGGAAAGATCAAGAAGGACAAGAAAGGAACTTTCAAATTTGGAAATCTGTTAGTATGCCTAATGCTACATATAACAAAATAGGTTCCTGGTATAGGTTACAAAGATCTTGGATATGACATACCAGTAGGCAAACAATTGACTGAACTATTCAATAACATGGGTGAGAACAAGGAAAACAATATTCATGACTTTTTCCAAGCATTAAAGACCAAAATGAAGAAAAGAGTAAGGTTATCATAGAAGATTGTAGACAAATACAAAGATGATATATGCTTTGTCATCAAGAAAGATGAAATCTGAATGGAAGCGGTCATCCCAAGGACAGTCTGGGTAACCAAGATGGGATATGAAACAGATGATCACATAGTTGAAACATATGCTAAAGCACTTCTGGAAGCCCCCAGAGAACCAAAGGAAGAAGTATTTGGTAGTGCAGAGAATATTGAAAGACAAATTAAATCAAAGAAAAGGGTGAAAAAGGTTGAGGTAGTTGTAAGGAAAGGGTCCAGACAAGCAAAATCCATTAAGGAAGATGTATTGAAGAAAACCGGCATAACAGAGGATGATTTAGCAGCTCCACAGCCTGAAACTCACCTATCACCGGTAGGTACTTCTTTAGGAAGTGACATGCCTGCAACTTTTAAAAGAGTTGCAAGAAAAAAAGATCCCTCACCGGCAACCACACCTTCACCTAGGAGGACAAGGAAAAAGCAACAAGCTATGAGATCTCTGGTTAGAAAGGCCACACCAAAGAAGAAACTGACACCCAAGAAAAAGAAAAGGACAAACAGAGACTTGGCCCCTCTTGATATACTACTGAATGAAATCACAGAGGAAGGTAAAATGAATAACATAGAGAGAATATATGACACTCTAACAGCTGATGAGAAAGAACAAGTTGAAAATAGTGTTATATTGCACATGGATATGTACAAGAAATTTTTGATGAAAGTAGTCAATGAAATACTAGATGAATTATTCAAAAGACTAGAGGCAAGAAGATAGGCAGTGATAGAATTGGATAAGAAAATAAAAATTGAGAAGCCACTTGATGTATATCTGGTAAACTCTCCACAAGAAATTGATGATCTGATTGCAAAGGCCAACCGGTCAGTATTCTCTACTGCACACCGGCATATTTCACTAATGGCAGGAAGAGTTAATGAAGTGATAGAGGAAACAAAAAATGGATGGGATATATTCCTAGTTGAGAAAGAAAAACAAGAAGAGTACAGGAACCCTAAACCCATAAAGGTATATTAAAAAGATAGAGACAAGGGGAAAGGTAAAGTTGGTGGACCACCAAGTATCAAGGTTAGAGACAACTTACCCCCACCTTCTTTAAATACTCCACCAGTAAATTCAACAACTACTGAAGATCAACCGATAGCCGAGAGTATGGATGTAGAGGATAATAATCCTAATCCTGAAGTCCTATATATTATGAATGTTGATACTCAGAAGATCAACATAGTAGTAGACAAAGATACAACTGATAAATCAGATATGGCTAGTGAGCCTCTGGTGACTGAGGAAATAAAACCTACAGAGAAACAAATAGAGCTAAAGGCTCTAGAACAACAACAACCGGAACAGGTACATAAGGAAACAGTGCCACCGGTAACTAGTGAAGTAGGAAAACCAGTGCTTAAAGAAATGCAGACACAAACTGACCTACCAGAGGTCAATACAAGATTGATTACTTCCACTAGTACTTAGATTGTTGGATCATCATCAGGATACAAATCAACAAATGTGACTGAGGTACTACTTGATTCTATCAAGAAAATAACTGACTGTAGCTCACAGGCTTACAAAGCAATTAATGATACCATACCAATTTTGAAGGTAATTGCTCCTAACTGTAATATAGATAATAAAGATTCTTTAGGACAATTGGATACACTGTGTAAATACATCTTAGAAAACATTGAGAAAATAAAGGAAGATTCAGTGAAGGATAAGGTAGAAATTGAAAAATAGAAATTCTTTGATGAGCAAATAAAAAAGTGTAATAGAGATTTTGACACACTTCTACCGGAACTATGTAATTTGTTGAAAGAATACAAAAATCTGTATAAAGATACCTGTAAAACAAACTTTCTGACTATAGATATTGACAAGAAAATGAGCAAGGTATAGGATGAGATAAATAAACTTGCAGACAACTTTGTCAACTCACCTGATACACTATCAGTTTTTTAGGAGAAGATAACACATTTTGAGGAAGAACTACTCAAATTGGAAAGAGAGAAAGAAAGAATAATAAATAAGGAAAAACATTTGAGATCTAAACTAAGTCCAAGATTGGACTATCTAGTATCTCTGCGGAAGGAAATTTCTAAGGCATTAATATAGGGAAGCAAAACACTGGCAGAGCATTTGCAGCATCTCACCGGTACAGTGAAGAGAACAGAGACAACAATAAAGGATAGCAAAAAGTTTATGGATAGTATAAACTTGATTTTGGGAGATCTTTTTCAAATCATAACTACCCAAGGTTGAAACCACAAACTCTACTGACATCTTGACAACCTTTGTCATTGATGCCAAAGGGGGAGTAGTGGGATGAGAAAATTCAAATTACAGGATAGGAATCATATGCTCAGGGGGAGCTCTCATATTTTTGGTAACATTTTTGGACTACACATTTCTGGATACTTTTTGAAATTTCTCATGAGTGTTGCCATCAATGCCAAAGGGGGAGATTGTTGGCATATGCACACTCCAATGAGACATTGTATGTGATTGAAGGTTATTTCATTGATGGCAACCTTGCAATCCTATGGCACTAGCAAAGACATTATACCGATATTAGTAGATCACACTCAGGACACCGACACAGAAGAAAGGAAGTATACTGGCACATAGGCCGATAGGATTTTGGTATATTACATTTTGTTTATTATTGAAAAAATGTGTAAGCCGACTTGGCAAATTGTAAAATGACTCTTATATATAAAAGAGATCATTGTAGACATTTGAAAATGTAACGAATGTGATGTAGAAGCATTAAGTAAAATATTAGGCAGACCTAATGTGCAAAATATAGGTCAAGAGGTATATGTAAAGAACAAAGTAGGAATAGGTACTGAATCGGGCATTGAAGATGCTATTGTAAAGCAGTACAAGATATTGGAGTTGTATAATCCTTATTGTAAGTCAGTGAGACTTCCCATTGAGCAATGAGATCTAGGCAGTTGGCCTTCCTGCATGTGTAGGCCCCTATTGTAAGTAATATTCTCTTATTGGCCAGTGAGTGAATATTGTGGGTCACGAATCCCACCAAGGTTTTTCCCACACCAGGTTTCCTCGTTAACATCTTGTGTTATGGTGTGTTTTTCATGTGGATGTTCTTGATTCTATTTATTGCATTAATTCTTGCATACCGGTACACTATTATATTATGTTCTACATGTTTTAAGTTAAGAAATTCTAATTACCGATTAGATACTGATTCACCCCCCCCCCCCCCCCCCCCCTCAGTATCTATGGGACCCCTAACAAACCTTCCCTTTTGGATGTGAGATCCTTTTTCCCACTTTCTCTTACTTTTTCCTTTTTCAGTTTTAGAAACCTGTGAGAACTCTCACTGAGGTCTTTTTAGGCAAGAATGAGAGACTTTGTGGGTAATCACCCACTCTCCATTTTTGGAGATCATGCAATTTTCAAAAGAATAGTTTTGGGATAGAATTTTGGCTAAGTGTAGGAGAAAGGATTGTGGAATTGGGTTGCTCATCCTCAAACTAGTTCTAGCAAACCTTTGGGCAGATTTAAGGTTGGATTCATCTCCTCTCTTTTATGTTGCATGTTTATGTTGGAAAGATTGTTTGTATGTATAAGTTGTTTTCTTGTATTTTCCTTTGTGAAATTATTATTTGACCTATCTGTTTTTTCTTTTATGCATTTTCTTGTGATTTGGGAGTAACCAAGGCCTCCTACTCTTGGGAGAGTAGGATGGCCTTGCCGGTGGAAGGAGTTTGACAAACCTCAAGTGAGAGGCTCTCTTTATGAGAGTGATCTCAAGGGTTTTATATGTGACCCTTGCTGCATAGCCTTGTGCATGCATTTGGCGGTCATAAGGAGAGAAAGTATGGCATGGATGCCTTGGGGGGCATAAGGATGTGGGGTTAATGTACTTATGATATATCTTTGTTTGAAATGAGGTGGCTTTGTGATCTACCATTCTTACAGTCTCCTCAAGGTATTTGGTCCACTTCCACCCATGTAAAAACATCACATTTTGCGATGAAGTGTAGCCTTGGTTGGGAAAGTGTTGTTGTGTGTTTTTCCCTTGCTTGTTGTGTTTGCATGTGTGTAACCTATCTAGGGTTTGGTTCTCCAAGCTCGAGGGTAGATTCTAGAAAGCCTAGGCTAGGAGGTGAGCACTCCATGGTCAGAACCTTATGATTTATTTGCAGGATTGCTTGGAAGGAAAAGAAAAAAGACAAGCTAGGAGTTGTTGGTTTTTACTTGATTGCAGAAAAAGATTAGGGAAAGGGATACTAGATTTAGTTGCAACAATGTATATAAAAAGTTACCTATTGTATTTATTTTGAAAAGAAATGTATTTATTTGTTTGAGCCTCCTTTGATAGTAAAGAGAGGCTAAGTGGGGTTTTCTTCCCCTTTGTAAAAGTTACTATTTTGGAAATGATAACAGTTTAAAATTTCTATTAAGTTATTATTGCAAAAATGAAAGGTTTATATTTGGAAATATGTTCCTATAGCTATTGAAATAATGTTGTTGTATTTATGTTTTTTTTTTTGGGCAACCCTACCCCAAGGGGACCTGGAGCCAAGGCTCCCACGGGCCCCCGGGGTAGCACGGGCTCTCTGTGGTCCACAACCCACAATTGCTAGAGTTAATTTAATTAATTCCTACAATGATTAAAAAGATTGATTAAGATTAATAATATCCCTTGTCATTTAATTTAGATATTTTTGCCTAAATGAATTTATTTATTTATTAAATGGTGAGATAATAATAATTTCTTTGGAAGAGGATATCATGGTGGAATTATATATATTCGAAAATAAGTCCAAGACCTTGATCTTGCGAAGTCATTTAGCCTAGATGGAATCTTATACTAAATAAAGCAATTAACATTTTAACGTTTGACACTTCAATTTTCAATTGCTCGATTAATTAATATTATTACGTTAAAATCATATTAATAATTAATTTATAGACACAAGATTTAATCAAGTATAAAGGAAGGATGTATTATCACGGATGGAGGAAACTTGTTAGGAGATAAATAATTATTATTGAATCAAGTAATTATATTAATGCCTATTTAGTAGAAGTTGATCTAATTAAGAATTATAATTTGCAACTGCAATAAAAGGGACATTCGATGTGAATTTATTATTGTCCTTATAAAATCATATTGTTCTATTTGATTATAGGAGTTATCATAATTTGTTATGTTAGGAATATCCTAACTTTGTCATCTAGAAGTTTTAGAGAAACCTAAGTCTTCCAGATAAATTTGTTCTATTCATCGCTCACATTAGAAAAACATTTTATTATAATTTAAGATTCCACTTGGAACGACCTATTAAGTTGTCACATCTAATTAAGCATAGGTTGCATATAATTAAGTGTTTCAAAAAAAAAAATTGTTGTTTGGGTTTTTGCCCAAAAGTTTGGGCATGACATTTTGGTATCAGAGCCCTAGGTTCATACACTAGTGAACATGGGCTACATTCATAACTTAGTTGAACTAAACAATGGCTTCGAAGTATAACACCTAGGTGGAAACTTGCAAAATAACAAAGTGAAACATAAGTGAAAATTCTTCTAAATCAAGAGATCAACATATATCAATTCAAGGGGTTCCAAGGGTCACTAAAAGCCCCGAAATTTGAAACTAATTAGTCATAATGTTTATGGCATAATAAGACCCCAAAGGCTACAAAAATTTTAAAATTATAAATATTCTTGATATTTAATAAATGAAATTTAGATCATTAGCACTTATAAGGTTACCATTCAATTGGAACCCAAATGCAATTATTTCCCTAATCAAATCAAGTATGAGGAGTTAATTCTACAATAAAATACCTCTGATGGTAGCTAAGAGAATACCATCCATCGAGGTATGTTCTTGACTTGGCAAGTCAAGCAAGCTAGTTAGACATAAGTTGAAGGCACAATAAACAAGATAATTGAGATAGCGACAACTCAAGTTAATTTTTTTTTAGCTATGCGAAGATTTTGGTGGTTTGAGGACCACGACCGCCATTTGAGACAATAATGAAGAAGAGTTAAGAGGTACTCTTGCAAATATTAGAAAGAAGCATTAACCTATCCTAATGAATAGGTATCTTAAGCATGTGGTCAGGCTAGGTTTCTTATTAAGAGAATTCGTTAGAGAATCCTTGTAGCAACACAGAGAAGCTAGAGTTGTATAACCCTGAAGATCAGGACTAAAATGATGAATGACAATCTCCTTAATAAGTGGACCCTAGCAATTTTATAGATGAATTAACTAAGGAGAGAGGATACATGAACTTCTTGAGTTAAAGCACGTAATTGCAATGAACCCTAAGTTCATCCGCAGTTATGTAATTGGGGAAAACAAGCAAAGTAAAGCCACAACTAGTTCCCTTAGATTGTTGGCATTTTAATAAGGATATTGAGAAGGTTGTTGATGATTATGGATATAATTGATTAAGGATGTTTACTGTCTTAATATTATTATTTTGTCATTGATGTCAAGAAATTGATTTTCTAATTCAGTATGATGTTGCCATATCTTAAGAAGTATGATTTGATGAGTATAAAGATGTCGGTAAAAGACACAGAAAGAATGTGATGAATAAGGGGAGGAATAAGTTATTCAATGGGCAACTATTACCAAGTTAGACAATGATGAGATCATGATGTTTAGATTGTTTTGATATCCTACGTATGTTATTGATTGTAAGGTTGATACTATACTATGTTATCGAGCAAAGAACCTAGTTGGTAAACCCTAAGGAACCTAGTCGATAAACCCTAAGGTTATCGCTATCGGTTAATGAAGGCGGTATGTCTACCGAGTGAAGTTTAGTATTTACTGAGTTGCAACCGAGTAATAACAAAATGGATTGAATGAATAAAAGCAATATTTTATGAAGGAAGCTAATGAGCTGGCTATGATTAAATGATTGGTATGCCATGCATGAAGTTTGTTAAGAATCTATAGCAAAGGAAAATTGGTAGGAAGATCTACAGCTTAGATTGAACCACAATACCCTAGCACAAGTTCCAAGAAATTTATGTAAGTTCCAAGGTGGGGTAAAACATTTTTTTAGATCGAAGGATACATTGAACCTGGTCAAGTTTGAAGATCTGATGGCTATGATTGATCATGGGATATGTGATCAAGGAGATTAAGCGGTTGGCAAATTGTTTATAAATAAGGAACTATTGATAAACAATGTATGCGGGCAAGTGTATGCACAGGGATGCTACATAGTGATTACCGAGCACAGAAGCTTGAAGACCTATTTGAATAATAGAGTATAGAGCCCAGCAGATGGACAAGATAAGTCCTATTGTATTGAGCAAATAAGAATCTGCTTTAGCATTTTAGATGTGAAGTTGCAGTTAGATTTTTATTACTATTATTTTGTAAAGTGATAGAAAATCTCTTAACCGAGTGGACTTAATAGTCTTATTTGTAAAACCCTCTAGCAAGGTGACATTCTGATTGATTGTTTGAAATCCTTTAACAAGGTCACTTCTAACAAGGTGAAGATCCTAACAGATTTGAGGGAAATCCCTTAACCGGGTCACATCTAGCAATGTGTTTGTAATCTTTAACAGGATTTGCTTTTAACCAAGCATACTCTAGAAGAGTATATTTCTTAGTGGGTCCAAAATCCCAGAGTGGTTTTTCCCTATTTGGGTTTCCATGTTAAATCTGGTGTTATGAGTGTTATGATGTTTATATGCTTCTGAGTTTGCATGTTTAGCAGTTTTGGTTATATTGTTAAAGTATATGTTACCGAGGTTGAATCTGGTGTTTTTATGGAAGATTAAGTTTGTATGATTCACCCCCCCTCTCATCTTATTAGCTTGGCATCTCTACTTAACATTAAGTATCAAAACTATCAATTGGTATCAGAGCTTTGGACTCCAAAATAAAAGTTTAAAGGCACTTGAGGCAAAGATCCAAAGATGTACAAGAGGGATGCACCGAAGCTGAACAAGTCAAGTTTCTCTACATGGCAGAAAAGGATGAAGCTGCACCTATCAAGAGTTGGAGAATATGCTGTATGTTATCTGGAGAATGATTTCATTACACCGAGCACCTATCCAATGACAATGGAAGAGATAAAGGCAAAGCAAGAACATATTCAAGCAATGATTGAAATAACATTTGCATTGAGTGACTCGGAGTTTAATGATCTAGAAGGCTGCAATGATGCCAAGGCAATGTGGGACAATCTCATATCTGTGTATGGTGGAGATGAACATGTTCAAAGAGAAAAAGTGGATAGTCTAAGAGGACAACTTGAATCTATGAGGATGAATGAAGGTGAGAACATAACCCAGTATAGTACAAGACTAAAGGAGATTGTCAATCAAATCAAAGGAGCAGGTGGAACTATTGAAGAAAAGGATATAACAAGTAAGTTGTTAAGAACCCTTCTACCAGCTTATGCAATCCAAGTCTCTGCAATCAATGAATTGAGGTATGTACCCAATAATCCAGTTTCTTTAGATGCTACTATTGGTAAGCTACATGCATTTGAGTTAAGCAATTTTGATAACAGTGGGTCATCGGTAAATAAAGTTAAGTATGCATTTAGTTCTTTTCACATTGGTGAATCTAATGATTATAATGATAGGATGAGTAAGTACACTAAAGGGGATCACAATGGAGCAAGTGAAATATTTCACAAGAACATGGAAGAAGTACACAAACTGTATGAGGAAATCAGAAAGAAAGAAGAGTTTGAAGCACTATTAGCCAGAAGGTTACCAACAGGCAAAGGTAAGTATAAAGGAAAACTACCTTTGAAATGTTTCAATTGTGATGAGATAGGACATATGGCTTCTAACTGTCCTGAGAAAGATTTTACTAAAAAGAGAGATTACTGAGATGACAGACAAAAATATAATCATTACAGAGGACACCGAGACTTCAAAAGAAGAGATAGAAAGTCATGCTTAATAGCTGATGAGGAATCCAATGATGATAAATCAGATGAAACTGATATAGAGGAAGTAGTTTATGTGTCTATCAAAGATGGATTAGATGAAGAAAGGTATGAAGAAAAATCCCTAATATCTCACATAAATACTAATGATTCTTAGATCATAGATAGTGGATGCTCACATCACATGACAGGTGATAAACGCAAGTTTGTTATGTTAGAAGATTATGATGGAGGCTATGTAAGATTTGGTAATGATGCACCATGTCCAGTAAAAGGTAGGATCTATAACACTTCTTGACAACGCAAGATGCAATGATGTTTATTAGGTTGAAGTTTTGAAATAAAATTTGTTGAGTGTAGCACAACTAAACAATATAGGATACCGAATAGAATTTTAGAAAGGAATTGTCAAAGTTCATGACAAGCATGTAAAGTTAGCTGCTACAGGGACACAAACAAAAGGTAACACATTTCACCTTGACTCAACTTGGAACAAGTGTCTGTATACAAAGATAGATGATACCTGGTTATGGCATAAAAGGTTTTGTCATGTAAATTTTGATAATCTGATCAAAATAAGCAAGAAGCACCGAGTAAAAGGTCTATCGAGTCTTGAAAAACCTAAGAATGCTATGTGTCGAGGATGCTAGATGGGTAAAATGACAAGATCAAGCTTTACAAGTAAGTCCTACACTTCTAAGGTAATTTTAGATCTTGTGCACACTGATCTTTGTGGTCCTATGAAAGTTCAAAGTTATTGTAGATAGGAAAATGGAATTCATCAAAGCAATAGATATTAAACTAGCTCAACCACAAAAACTAGATTGCAATGATAAGAAATCCTAAAAACATTCAATAAAGGCATGAAGATGAAATACTAAAATAAAACGCAAGCCAAAGCATGTATCTCCTTCATTGTTCCTCCATTGTCCTTCTTTCTCCTTCAATTTAGTGTGTTTGTGGATCTCACCTACAAGTGCAAAAGCATAGTATGAAAGCAAGATGACTAGAAAAATGGTAGCATAAAGATACTAGAAGCATGGTTTTCTCTCCCCTTTTCATTGAAGAAAATCATCCAATTTATAGACAAATTGGAGAGAGGACAAGATTAGCATGAAGAGATTTGAATGGAAAATCAAATCATGAATGGAAAAATTATGACAAATTATGACAAGATTGACATGCAAGATTGATTGATTAACAAAATTATGACAAATTATGACAAGATTAAAATGTCATTCCCATGACAAAAGGGAAGAGAGAAAATAGCCTCCATGATTGCAACAAATGGAAGCATAAACATAGGAGAAAATTAGGGGAAAAATAGGAGAAATAGAAATTAGGAATTAGGAGAAATTAGTAAATTGGAAAATCGAGGAAAAAGATGAAATAGAAATTAGGTGAATTACTTAATAGGTTTTCATCCATTAATTAATTCATGAAAAAGACTTAGGACTAAATAAATAGATTTATTTAACCCAACAAGAAGAAGAAAAGGATTAATGATCAAATCATAAAAGCCTAGAAATAAGAGGACAAGGAATTAGGTCAAGACAACAAGAAATTAATGTCGATTCGATCATGATTTTGATTGACAAAGGACCAATGCTGATAAACGATTGAGATTGGTTGACAAATTGACCAAGATTGACAAAGAGATCAAATTGATAGGTGTCAATTGACAAGAAACAATGACTAATTGATCCAAATTGACATGATTTGAAAAGGACAAGGATCGATGACAAATCGATCACAAAATGACAAGATTGACAAGTTGATAAGAGATTAACAAGGACAAGGATCAATCACAAATCGATCGCAAAATGACAAGATTTGACAAGGGAAAGGATCGATGACAAATCAATTGCAAAATGACAAGATTGACAAGGACAAGGATTGATGACGAATCGATCAAAAAATGACAAGATTGACAAAGACGAGGATTGATGATGAATCGATCACAAGATGATAAGATTGACAAGGACAGGGATTGATGACGAATTGATCGCAAGATGACAAGATTGACAAGAGGACAAGGATCGACCAAAATCATGATTGGAGATTGTTATCGACAAGACCTAATTTGAAAGCAAGAAAAATGAGGAATGCAGAAGAAGGACTCAATGCTCGCAAATGATAAAGACCAAGTGTGCAATATAGAAGAAATGTTAATGCAATGCAAAAACCCTAAAATAAGGCAATGCAGAAATGTTAAAGTATGACTCCGCAAGCATTGACCATTTTTAGATGTCTACATTTTGCCCATCTTTGAGACAATGTGATTCTAAGCGTTGTTTCAAAGAACAATAATGAAAATGCCCCAGACAATAACTGACATATGCATGCCCCCTCGAGGAATTGGCCAGAAAAAAAAATCCAGAAAAGAGGCCAATTGATCAATAAGAATGACAGAAAATGATAGGTTTGAACAGATCAAAAATCAGAGGTTGGATACACAAATGACAAGTAGTGGAAGGTGCAAAAGACCACGACCAACATAAGATGGAGAGGATGCACGTCCATCTAGGTACTGACAAAGAGCTATATAGGAGACAAAGAGAATGAAAAGAGTTCATTTGCACTGACCAAAGTGGAGGAATTGTTGCTCTGGAAAAGGACCCTTGCATAGAGATGGTGAACATTCCAATGGCAGATCACCTTGGGGAATGTGTACACACTTACAGATGATTGGATGACACAAGAGCAGCGGTATGGAGCTCAAAAACCCATATATCAAATTTCATGAATTTTGCTTGCTTGCGGGACATTGCGGGGCCCACAAAGGAAGGAAAAAGAGAGTTCTGCGCCTGTGTGGGTGCATTCTATGCCTATGTAAACAGGTTCTGCACCTGTGTAAGGTACACAGGTGCAACTTTATAGTGCATAGGCATAGGACAGGGTACACAAGCATAGTTGTGCACTTAGGACTCTAATTTGACCAAAAACAACGCGCAGATGATCCCAAAAAGAGGGATAAGGGTAGGATAGGTCAAAATAGATAAGAAAAACCCTGATTGGTGCATGAAACAAGGAAATGCAGCCCTTAGGAGAAAACCCTAAAACTGACAAATTTGTGCCCCAATTGTGATGCAGAGTCGATAGTATCCATTGAGTACGCGGGAGAACAAACCCAACTACTTCATGTTACGATACAGACTCAGGAGTACTGACAAAGATACACTAGTAGGACTTGGATTATACTACATCACATACATGCCCAAGATTAGGGCAAACACAGGACTGCTCACCGCATTAGCAGAGTGATGGCATTCAAAGACTTCCTCATTCCATCTGCCGACTGGAGAGGTGATGGTGAAACTAGAGGACGTGTGGCGTATCCTCCGCATTTTGATTCATGGGGAGATGGTAGTATATGACCCAACGATAGAGAGAGACTCGTTGTGCAGATTATTTGAGTGTGATGCAGATGACCTTGATATCATAGAGAGGGAGATCCGCTGGGAGACCATGGCAGCAGAGTACAATCAGTGATATGTGGTGATAGAAGTGGTTATAGCATGCCTATTAGCAGAGGACAGACGAGGAAATGGATTCCTTATTGGATGGGGAAGAGTGCTAGAGCGGATGGCAACAGAGGGGATTGTATATGCATGGGGACCATGTGTGCTTGCCATGCTATATTTTCAATTGCATCAAATAGCATATCAGAGGGTTCAGACTTTGAGTTGTGGGGTCACACTATTACAGGTATGGGCATTTGAGCACATAGCCATATGTTGGCTGATTGCAGAGAGACAAGTAGTACCACATTGACCATATGTGTACTATTATGGGGGTACACTGAGATAGGATCCATTTGGATACATATTGTATTGGCAACATGAGCTAGATAGATTGAGAGATTTCACATGGAGGCCATATCATGATTGCCCTGGATGGTTAGATGATAGTGACGAGCTACCGTATTGCAAACATGAGAGATACCTGATTGGGTGACCAGTGAACTAACAGAGAGTGATTGAGATGTACCTGCTAGAGAGAGTCAGATGATAGTTTGGAGAGAGGCAGGATGTACTGACATGGACTGCACACTTTGCCCAATCTCATAGAGAGACGAGTCAGTGGGGTAGGATGATTCAGCCACACATAGCATATGTCAACTTTACACAGCTACAACAGAGATAGTGGGATTAGAGATTAGATGTTGTAGATGTCAGGATGATAGAGGAGTATGAGCGATGGTTTGCATGATGGCGGCCAGTGCCATTGACGGATCCTGATATTCCGGTACCTAGGAGATAGGAGGACTTCCCACTCACTGGAGAGGAGGAGGAAGATGATGAGGACAGAGATAATGAGGGGGAAGATGATGAGGATGGAGATGATGAGGGGGAAGATGATGAGGAGGGAGATGATGAGGAGGGAGAGGATGAGATGGGAGATGATGAGGATGAGGGGGATGAGGAGAGTCCTAGGTGCATGCAGCGAGATGAGTCAAATTTGGTAGATCACAAGGCATTGCAAGATATACCCATAGGGCAGGAGACAGTGAGCATAGAGGAGATGCAGACATGTAGGGCCACCATAGTGAGTCAGCATGATTACATTGCCACATTAGCAAGACAGAATGCTATCTTGAGGACAGAGTAGGATTAGTTCAGAGCAAAGATAGCCAGACTGACAGTGGCTCAAGATACAGCGATAGCCTAGGCACATCAAGTAGAGCAGAGAGTGACCGAGTATATTGGGTTGATTAGGAATGTCAGTGCATGTGAGATGGCACAGATGTTATTAGATGCCAAAGATGAGATGCGCCATTTGAGGACTTTGTATGAGAGTGCAGTTCCACTAGAGCAGAGAACAACGTCATATCGGTCACGATCAAGGACAGAGAGCAGGCCACGCTCTCGGAGGTCAGTGAGTAGCATGGGGGTGAGTGGACCTAGGAGACCACCATAGCTAGGACCAGGGATAGGAGGGGCTTCATCCTTGAGACATAGTAGGGATGAGGAGGATAGTGATAGAGGCACGTGCTCCTTATGATAGAGACATATATAGTTTGACATTATGTACATAGCCTGCGGGCCATATATGGGACAGACAGTCCAATTTTGTACTCTGATACTTTTTTTGTTGATATATGATATGATGTGCAACTATATGATGGGATGCAATGTGTTATGGCTGATGTGTACTTTCCATGTATGGATGGCTTATGCACTGTTTATGTACCATTGTCGAACATGTAGGAATATATTTTAATGTGTTTTTGATGCATTTATAATATGAAATGGATAAAATGCTTGATATGGGCTTGATATAATGCAAACGCACTAACCAATGAATGCAGGATGCAGCTTATGTTTTTTTGGAGATCGGAGAACTAGACCGAACTGACTGCCCAAACTGACGGAAGAAATTAGATAGAGGACAATTAGAGATGAAAAAAAAAAAAAAAACTTGCTTTCACCAATGCACAGAAGTAGGTGAGAACCTTTATTTAATGTAGCAAAGCGGATGTAGAGCATCATGGCATTGAAGGCCAGAGCTGAAATGCAACCCCTTTTGCAAAAGATAGACACATCGCACACAAGGAATGAGTGAAGCATCCTAGGGTGCATACATCAAGGGTCAAGGTATGTGTGGCATTCACAAAGTGAACGTACTTATCACAGACACCCAATGATATAGTTGCCCTAGTTTGTGACAAACATTCCACAAACAACAAACACAACAAAAAAAGGAAAGGGACCTTGAACCATCTTGGTCACTCTAAATCACTCAGTGACATCATCAAGCAACATAGGAACATGATCGAAGCCAAAGATAAATCAGTAAAAAGATATGACACACAAATTCAACCAAGTCAAACAAACAGTCTGATCATCACTGTCAAAAGTGGAAAACAAGAATGCTATCTGGTTCTAGGGAATGTGGTACCCCATCTAAGACAGGACACAGTCTGGTTTTGAGTATACCACACCTTGTACAAGACCCATGATAATGTTGACAAGGACCAATGATATTGATGTTGAGTGATGGACATGACAATTTTGATCAGTTTGATTGCCTGGTTTGATTGAAAAGTTCATCTGTTAATGCATGATTTCATGAAAGCACAATGTTTGATTGATTGTCGTTGGATGTATGCTTAGTGATCTGTCTACACAAGGGGGACCATTTATTGACAAAATGCAAAATTCCAAAGAAATTGTTTTTGGATTTTGATGTTTTTCACTTTGTAGGAATTTCGAGTTTTTTACAATTTTTTTTTTTTTCCAGGACTTTATTTGACTTTTTAAGAATTTTTTCAGGACATTATTTGATTTTTAGGGATTTTTTCAGGACATTATTTGATTTTTAAGGATTTTTTCAGGACATTATATGATTTTTAAGGATTTTTTTAGGACATTATTTGATTTTTAGAGATTTTTTTCAGGACATTATTTGATTTTTAAGGATTTTTTCAGGACATATGATTTTTAGATTTTGCCCCCAGTGTCTAGCAAGGCAAGGAATATGACAGGTGAATAAATAGGCTTTCTGAAATATTGGTGGACAGAGGGAAGACAAAGGCCTTTTATCATGGAGACAATACAGATGCGATTTTCAAGGGCTATTGCGTGATGGGACAAGAGATTGGATATGACAATGTAAAGTAGGAAGATGGCATGAGGGACATGTCAAGAGGTTTTTGAAACCATGTTTAAATTTTGCATCCTTATGTCAGATCAAGATCAAGGAATGAAAAAGAGTGTATGGATAGGATAAGCAAGACCAAGAATGGACAAGGGACATGGACTGAGAGTCGGGGTAGGCTAAGGGATAGTGGCAGAAAGTTGCAATAAGCTAGGGAATATGGATGAAAATTTATAATAAGCAAATGGATAAATACCAAAATCTATGATAGACTAAAAGCTGCAAACAAGATGCATGATGCTCATGATGATCCTCAGCCTTGTCAAGATCAAAGGTGGAAAGAGGAAATGGACATGAGGGACAATAGGATAATGGAGGGTGATAGGACATGATAGGATAATGAAGTGTAATAGGATATGACAGGATAATGAAGGGTAATAGGATATGACAAGATAATGAAGGGTAATAGGATATGACAGGATAATGAAGGGTAATAGGACAAAAGGATATGATAGGATAAAACCTGTCCCCAAGTACAGTATGAAAGAAGTTCGTAGATTACGCATGACACCTGTTTACCAGGTTTTCACCAGTGGACGAATTATTTTTGCTTTAATTTTTTTTCTTTTTCTTTTTTTTTTCACTTTTTTTTTTATTTTGACTTTTTCAATAGAAGATGGACACATGATAGGGGATGGAAGAAGGACTCAAACATCTTTTTGTTTGGATACTAGCCTTGAAAAAAATGGACCATGACCTTTAAAAGTATGCTCAAAGACGTTGGTAGGATAAGGACATGGAAAAAGAGATGAAATTAAGGCAAGGATTTATGCAAAGGATTGGACCAGAGGGATGGAAGGATGGAAAATATGCATTGGATAATGGATAGGGTATTGGAAGAATTGGGCTTCACTGGATGGAAATGAAGGCAAGAATAACATTGGCACACACCTTGACGGGTGGTGGATTGATGGAGGAAAAATGGATCTCAGATTGTGAGATTTGGATGGAGGAATAGCAATTTTGGATGCCAAATTGGATGTTTCTTTAGGCTTTTGTGCTTCAAGGAGTTGCTTAGGTATCCACATGGTTTTTTATTTTTCATGCTTTTGTTGTTCCTTAGAGTGCATTGCTTGCACAAGGGATTTAGGAACCCATATATATTTTGACTTTTCTTTATTTTGCTCAGTGGGCCTTTGTGACCTTTTGGATTTTTCCTTTTCTTTATAGATCAAATTTTTCTTTGCTTTGACATGTTGATTAGATTGGACATGTTGATCCTTGAATACATGTGGATTTTTAGACTTATGACTTTTATGCTTGGCATCCAAATTTCTTGGAGGGGGAAAGGAATGCATGGATGGATATGAATGAAATGGAATTATTTTGGATTGATGAAATTTACTCAAGGATGTGTGCCTTTGCTGACCTTGCATAGAGGATGAAGGGATATAAGGACCTAAGATGGATGGAAGGTATGATGGGGAAGGTGTATGTTTTGATTTTAATGGAGGGATACCAATGTCTTGAGAGTGAGTTGTGTAGACATGAGCCTTAAGATCTTCTTTGATATGGAGGGGTTCTTTATCATGAAGGTCTACTCCTTTGCCTTTATGAATATCTTGACTTGTAGGATACTCTTTTCTTTGTTAAGAAGATGTGAGTCCATTATGAGGTGGATATGATATGAGAGAAATAATGAGATCTTGAAGTGGATCGGATTGCACCAAAGTGGAAGAACCCATTATGCATGTCAAGGGTTCATGAACATCTTGACAAGTTAGAATCATGAGGGGGATTAGGATCATGAGCGGGACTAGGATTGTGTAGTGGACATGGTTCAATGACAAGCTCTTCAAGAGATGGAATGGGAGAAATAATGGGATCATCAAAAGAAATGTGCTCTTGGAGTGTATATGGAGGATTAAGACAAGGAGATGGAGGAACAAAAGGATCTTGTGGAGGATTTAAAGGAATAATTTGATCTTGACAAGGAGGAAGATCATTGGAATCCTCTTTAAAGTTTCTTTTCTTTGGACTTTTAATGGGATCATCGGAAAGGATGGAAGGGATATCTTGATCTTTCTTAGGAAGTGGAATGTCAATGGGATTTGAAAGGACATTGTGTTCTTGGATAGAATTGACAGGAATAAGTGAATCATCATGAGTGTCTGGGAACATGGGGTCCTAGTCAACAATTGGATGGGATGATAAGGTTTCGGGATCTTGATCTTATTTTTTTTTAAGACACGTTTCTTCATGCTCTAAATTATCCTCTTGACATGGGGTTGGACTTTGGATATGCATGGGGGATTCTGACAAGGGATCAATGTTTTGGGATGAAGGAAATGTTTGAACATTTGTGATGGATTTTGACAAGGATTCAATGCTTGAACATGAGGAAGAGGGACTTCGAATGGAGTTATCTAAAATAGGTAATGGAAATAAAGTGCATGGTGGCATTGGGTCTTGTATTTCTGAAACATGACAAGGATGTGCATCATGAATTGGATTATCTTGGAAATCAATTATGGATAGCCCTTGGATAATTCCATCCTTGGGTGTATTGTTTGACGAGGACAATATGGAAGGTTCTTGTGAAACTTCTAAAGGTGTAGGGATAGATGCCACTGGAGAGTCAATTTGTTTGTGGGGGAATGAGGCATTGCTAGACATAAGTGTATTATCTTGATCTTCCTCAAAGAACCCACTTGGTAATTTCCTTAAGATCCTTGCAATAAGGCCACCTTTCTTTCGAGGTTTTGACATAGTTGTATCTGGAATTTGAACTTGTTTGGAAAGGAGTTGGTTCTGGTCTGATGTCATGTTTTGATTTCGAACTAGATGTTGATCAAATTGGTTTGAAATGTTCAAAATTTGGCTTGGTGCATATTGCAAGTTTTTTTTTTGAATTTGTGATTGTAGTTGTTGACATTGATATGCTGATTGAACTTTTTGATATTCCACCATTGGTTGAACCATTTGTTGACATTGTATAGTTGGTTGGACATCTTGTTGAAATCGGACCATTGGTTGTGTTGGTTGTATATGCTGGACCATTGGTTGTGTCTATTGGAAATTTTTGGACTATTGAACAATTGGTTGTGATGGTTGAAAATGGATTGATAGTAAACACCTTCTTGTTCTTGTTGTGGAGGCACATAATGTTGTTGTCTTTTTTCTTGAAATTGTTTCATCATCTCTATTTGTGAGAGGAGAGCTGGTATGTCTAATCATTTGATAAGAGATCTTACATCAATTGGCTCAATATTTGGATTTCGACCTGGAAATTTTTGAAACATTTTGGACATTTGTGATCTATTCTTCTCAATGTTTTTCACTCTTTGTTCCAATATCTCCTTTTCTCAAACTAGTTTTTCCTCTAGTTTTTGTATTTGGAGCCCTGTTTCATCATAAAAAGTTTGACCGATATTGCCTTGTTGTTGGGTTGGATATAATTGTGATTGCCTTGGATTAAAATTTGATTTCATTGTTGGTTGATACGTCAAACTTTGTTGCATCATTGGTGCTTGGAACCTTGTTTCAATAGACATGTCACTATGCAATGTTTTGGGGATTTTTTATTTTAAAAGGGTGATGTATGATATGCAACTAAATGCAACCTAAATAAATGAAAAATACAATATATGGAAAGGATGCAACCTATGTTTTTGTTTTTTTTCAAGATTTCGACAAACTTTTTGGAATGCAAACCTAAAGACTCATCCTTGGGAAGTTGAAATGAAGCCAAGACCTTAAAGGACAAAGAACCAAATGAAAATAGGACAAATTGACAATGTCTCACCTATATGCTTGGATACTAAGCTAGGTTTGACAAAAATGATATTAATGAAAGGACAAATTTTAGACAAGGTCAAGGCTCCCTAACAACAACTTAGGGTATCATCCAAAGTTTTGATTTTTCAAGTTTAACAAACCAAATTTTTGAGACTAAATGCAAGAAGGCAATGATTATGACAATGACTTAGGATATGACATGAAAATGATCTAAGGATATGATATGACAAGATGAAGCCAAGACAAGATGACAATACAATGATAAGGATATGCGAAGACCAATGACTTGGAATATGCATGCAACCTAGGCAAGACCTAATTTTAGAATGACAAGGATAATGCATGAATGTTACCTAAATGGAAATCTAGCTTGGATATAACAATGAAATGCAAACTTAGGGAAATGATTTTGAACCTAAGTGCAAAATGAGGACACTTGCAATGAAAAGGACTAAAATGAAGTGAGATGACAATATGTCCTAGGACCTAAGTTGGACTATGCAAAACCTAGCCTAAAGTGACATGAATTTTGAAACAAAGATATTCAATGTTTTGGCAAGCCATGTTCAAATATTGGATGAATACTTGGACAAATTTGGACTTTTGTTTGGATTTTGTTTTGAATCGAAGGTTGTTGATTTTGAAAAACCTAAGTTGATTATGAGCACTTTTGAAAGTTTGTTTTTGATTTAACCTTTGACAAACACGGAAGACAAAATGTTTGTTTGACTTTGACTCAAGATAATCAAGCACATTCACAAAAAATCCTATGCCTGGCAAGGACAATATCTGTTGAATCCTGTAACCATAAAATACAACACTTAGCCGGATAGCTAGACGTTTGGTAGCACTGGCTCCCCCTTACAATGCACTCACTTCTAGGGCATACCAAGCTTCGAGTTCAAGGGGCATCACTTCCCAAGAACTTGCTATCTCTAACTAAGGAGTACATGAGAGGTGTCTTTAGCATGCGCATATCACAATGCCTGAGCCAACAGATAGAAGGATTTTGGCATCTAAAAACAAGAGATTCTAGTAAGGGCATCTGTTCGGGTGGGTATTGATCCGGCAAATAAATCATTGCAATACCATTCCAGCACCCGTTGTCTACAACTTTCATTGCATCCACAGTTATTTAGAGTGGTTCGGAAGAGCTTGGCTTTAGCCCATCACCACTTTGGGTCGTTCCCTCTCACCAATGCCTGTGCGAAGTGCCAGGCAAATCGGGAGGCAGGCCCAATTCTAAGGGTTAAAACATGCAATCAAGCCAAAAACAAAAAAAGCATGCATGGTGTTCATTAACCTTTAAGAAATTAAATATGCAACTACTTTAAAAAATGCAAGCACGATGTTTTAGTGAAAGTCTTTGACCGTGTCCTGCATAAGATTTGTTAGTAGTTGTATTTTTAGTCTTCATCACACCTAACGCCAAGATGTTGCATAGAGAATTAGTACCAAGGAAAAACTAGAATGCAAGAAACAGAATGAAAACAAACTAATTTGCAAGTAAAAACACTGATTTTACCTCTGTTTCTGGCCTTACACAGGCATAGAATGTCTCAACATAGGTGCAGGATGTCTTGACACAGGCGTAGATCCCTTCAACATAAGCATAGGATGTCTTCACACAGGCGGAGGATGTCTTGACACAGGCACAGGAGTGTCCAGAAAGCTCTGAGTCACCCTATTTCTTGAGTTTCTCACCTACAAATCAGCTCAAGAGCACTCAAAAACATGGTTAAGGGGTTAGTTCATGTCAGGTTCACCAAAAAATGTAGATAGGAAAATGGAATTCATCAAAGCAATAGACATTAAACTAGCTCAACCATAAAAACTAGATTGCAATGATAAGAAATCCTAAAAACATTCAATAAAGGCATGAAGATGAAATACTAAAATAAAACACAAACCAAAGCATGTATCTCCTTCATTGTTCCTCCATTGTCCTTCTTTCTCCTTCAAATTAGTGTGTTTTTGGATCTCACCTACAAGTGCAAAAGCATAGTATGAAAGCAAGATGACTAGAAAAATGGCAGCATAAGGATACTAGAAGCATGGTTTTCTCTCCCCTTTTCATTGAAGAAAATCATCCAATTTATAGAGAAATTTGAGAGAGGACAAGATTAGCATGAAGAGATTTGAATGGAAATTCAAATCATGAATGGCAAAATTATGACAAATTATGACAAGATTGACATGCAAGATTGATTGATTAACAAAATTATGACAAATTATGACAAGATTAAAATGTCATTCCCATGACAAAAGGGAAGAGAGAAAATAGCCTCCATGATTGCAACAAATGGAAGCATAAACATAGGAGAAAATTAGGGGAAAAATAGGAGAAATAGAAATTAGGAATTAGGAGAAATTAGTAAATTGGAAAATTGAGGAAAAAGATGAAATAGAAATTAGGTGAATTAATTAATAGGTTTTCATCCATTAATTAATTCATGAAAAAGACTTAGGACTAAATAAATAGATTTATTTAACCCAACAAGAAGAAGAAAAGGATTAATGATCAAATCATAAAAGCCTAGAAATAAAAGGACAAGGAATTAGGTCAAGACAACAAGAAATTAATGTCGATTCGATCATGATTTTGATTGACAAAGGACCAATGCTGATAAACGATTGAGAGTGGTTGACAAATTGACCAAGATTGACAAAGAGATCAAATTGATAGGTGCCAATTGACGAGAAACAATGACTAATTGATCCAAATTGACATGATTTGAAAAGGACAAGGATCGATGAAAAATCGATCACAAAATGACAAGATTAACAAGTTCATAAGAGATTAACAAGGACAAGGATCGATCACAAATCGATCACAAAATGACGAGATTTGACAAGGGCAAGGATTGATGACAAATCGATTGCAAAATGACAAGATTGACAAGGATAGGGATCGATGATGAATCGATCGCAAAATGACAAGTTTGACAAGGATGAGGATCGATAATGAATCGATCACAACATGACAAGATTAACAAGGACATGGATCGATGACGAATCGATCGCAAGATGACAAGATTGACAAGAGGACAAGGATCGACCAAAATCATGACTGGAGATTGTTATCGACAAGACCTAATTCGAAAGCGAGAAAAATGAGGAATGCAGAAGAAGGACTCAATGCTCACAAATGATAAAGACCAAGTGCGCAACATAGAAGAAATGTTAATGCAATGAAAAAACCCTAAAATAAGGCAATGCGCAGATGTTAAAGTATGACTCCGCAAGCGTTGACCATTTTTAGACGTCTACAGTTATTATGGTGATAAATATTTCATATTATTTGTGGATGATTACTCAAGGATGATGTCAATAATGTTTTTAAAAGAAAAATCATAAGCTTTTCAAATGTTTAAATGGTACAAGTCAAGAGTTGAAAATGAAACAGGAAGACAACAGAAATGTCTTAGATCAGATAGAGGAGGAGAGTTCACATCTAATGAGTTCAACTTATTCTGCAATCGTCATGGTATAAAAAGACAAGTCTCTACACTGAGAACTCCACAAAAAAATGGGATAGCTGAGAGAAGAAACAGATCTATTGTGGATTGTGCCAAAACCTTGATGATTGAAAAGAAAGTTCCACAAAAATTTTGGAGAGAAGCAATAAGCACAGCAGTTTACACCCTAAATCGAGTACAACTGAAGAAAGGAACTTTGAAGACACTATATGAGATCTAGTATGACAAGAAACCTAATGTAAGTTATTTTAAAATCTTTGGAAGTAGATGCTATGTACACAAAGATGATAGAAATGGCAAGTTTGAACAAAAAAGTGAAGAAGGAACATTTCTTGGTTATTCTTCTAGAAGTAAAGCATTTAAATGTCTGATCAAATCATCTAACAAAATAGTAGAGAGTGCAAATGTGAAAATTGATGAATTTGCAGAAAGAGATGATGAAGGAAACTCCAAGGAATTAGAAGATTATGATGAATTTGTCTATGTTCAACCAACAAGTCCTACTGAGAAAAATGCAGAAGGAAATGAAGATAATGTCCAGTTACCGAGTGATGAAGAAGAGCACATAGAATCTACCGAGCTTGTATTAGCCAAATATGTCAGAAGACATCATGCATCAAGTCAGATTATAGGAGATAAGGATGATCCAGTGATGACAAGGAACAAACTAAGATGAAACACATGTCTGATATCTGAAGTTGAATCGAGGACAGTGAAAGAGGCATTTAATAGTGAAGATTGGATAAATGCTATGACAGAAGAGATTGATCAAATCAAGAAGAATGACACATGGACACTGGTCCCAAGACTGAAGGACAAAAATGTAATCGATACAAAGTGGATTTCAAGAAACAAGCTGAATGAAAAAGGTGAGTTCATTTGAAATAAAGCAAGGTTAGTTTTCAAAGGTTATGCTCAAGAAGAAGGAATTAATTATGGTGAGACTTTTGCACTTGTGGCAAGACTTGAAGGAGTAAGAACATTGCTGGCATATGCTGCTTACAAAAATTTCAAGGTATATCAAATGGATGTCAAATCTGCATTTATGAATGGTATATTAGAAGAAGAAGTTTTTATTGAACAACCTGAAGGATTTGTTGAAGACAAGAATAATGATCAAGTATGTAAATTGAACAAAGCATTATATGGTCTGAAACAAGCACCTAGAGCATGGTATGAAAGATTGCACTCTTATTTAATCAAGATTGGTTTTATAAGATCAAGTGAAAATAGTAACATGTACATGAAGAATGACGAAAATGGAATACTGATCTCAGCCATATTTGTTGATGATATTATCTTTTGTGGAAATGACTCTCTATGCAAGAACTTTGGAAATGAAATGAGCAAAGAATTTGAGATGTCATTAATCGGTGAGATAAAGTATTTTATAGGTTTACAAATACTGCAAATGAAAGATGAGATTTTCATTACTCAATCCAAGTACATAAAGGAAATCTTGAAGAAATTTGGAATGGAGGATTCAAAACTAGTAAGTACTCCTATGACTACCAACAGTAAATTATCAAAGAATGATGAATCTGCATCTGTTGATGAGACACTTTACCGATCTATGATTGGAAAGTTGCAATAGATTATTCACAGTAGACCAGACATAGCACATGTAGTAGGTATAGTTGCAAGATTCTCTATAGATCCTAAGGAAACACACATCACAACAATCAAGAGAATTTTCAGATACTTGAAAGGCACTGAGGATTTTGGCTTAGTATATCAGAAAAGAAATGAATTTGATTTAACAATTTATACTGATGTTGATTGGGTAGGTAACATTGATGATAGAAAAAGCACAAGTGGAGGAGCTTTATTTTTAGGAGAAAGACTAGTGAGTTGGCTTAGCAAGAAACAAGGATGTGTTTCACAGTCAACAACAAAAGCTAAATACGTTGCTGCAACATTGAATTGTACCAACATAGCATGGATCAAACAACTGTTGGAAGGTATAAATGAGAAAGATACTGAGCCAGTAACTATATTTTGTGACAATACTAGTGCCATTAACATTTCAAAGAATCCTATTATGCACTCTAAGACAAAGCACATCTCTATCAATTATCATTATCTTAGAGAAGAAGCTCAAGAGAAGAAAGTGGTGTTGGAGTATGTTAGCACAAAGGAACAAATAGCAGATATCCTTACCAAGCCACTACCAAGGGACTCTTTTGAGTATCTCAGAAGTAAGTTAGGGGTACTACCCCTATCTTCCACTCACTGATCGATTTCGATGAAAGCATCAATTTGATGACTCTACAGAATATCTTTTAGGAGTTGATACTGATTTACACACT